>NC_138554.1:110267284-110503568 GCF_964273705.1 Natrix helvetica
CAGATACCTTATCATTTTATTGCTCTTCTCTGCATCGTTTCTAGGATATCAATACCTTTTTGTGTTGTGCTGACCAAAACTGGACGCAGTATTCCAGGTGTAAGTGAGTGAGTGTGTGTGTGTGCCCGCGCATGCATATATACGTATATTACATGTGTATATACAAATATGCATATATTGAATATATGTTCATTGTTTTGAAACAATAGTTCTTGTTGCCAAAAAGCCTGGATTTCCAACTCATCTTTCTTATTGTACTTAAGTTTGGCTATTGGCATTAATTGCATAGTTTAATTTTACACCGAATGTAAATGTTGTTGGTCAATGACAGAAATAAAAATTTACTATTACTTCTTCAGCTGTTCTCCCTGTGTATTTGTATGGTTTTTTGTGGGATGGGGGTAGATTTGAGTGATTTGAGTTTAAAACATGAAGTGTGGGGAATTTAAGAAGAAACCTGTACTGTAATCATTCCACAGGATACATAGTACTACTATATAAAGTTTCCTGGATTATAAGACATATCTTTTCTTAAAATTTAACATTAATGACATGTAACCATACTTCAAATACAATGCATCAAATATGAATACCTGATTAATAATTTGAATGCTTGTGACATTACACACTTATGCAGGTATACACACATAGACTCAAGGGTTAATCCTTCTCACCTGTACAATCTACTCACTAGCACTTCATTAGTGTACCCCATTCCTCCCCAGAACTGGAGACAGCTATCCGGAACTTCTCGACACAGGCGACCACATTTTAACTTGGCCATGGATGCAAGTTTGGTCACTTCATTACCACGTATGTAGAGACCTAAAATAAAAATATAAACTTGCCTGTCAAGTTAACCATATCTACCAAAAAATAATAATGTATCTTTTATTATATTATTGGAAATAAATTTGTATTGCACTTACCTACTGCCTCATAGAGCAATGCACGAAGGAGTTCCACTTCGGTGGCTAGTTCAGCCAAGCGAAAATGTACTACTTGATTGTGAAGTATTGGCTGGCCAAATGCTTTCCTTTGAGAAGTATAATCAATAGTTTCTTTTATCAGGATTTCTAGACTCATCAGTGCTAAAAATGTGATGTAATAAAAGAGGAAAATGAATTTATTTAATTCCTTTCCACTGAAGATTGTCTTGTCTCCCTTCCGCTCCCTCTCTCCCTTCAGATTTTTTTGAATATTTGTGTACCTTTGCCATAGAACATCATCAAGAGTTTCCCATGGATATTACTGTTACTTAAAGGGAATTAAATGAGTAACAGTAGATGCAAGTGAATAAACTGAAACTTTGTTTCATGGATGATATGCAATGTATATGATCATCAACTTCCTTAAAATTCAGTACGTGGTTGCACCATCCTGAACTGCAGTAATTCTTCCTAACAAATTATGCAGGAATTTTGAGTGTTTCATAGCACACTGCTTTGCTCAGCAAAATTTGACATTTTTTCTAACTTGCTACATCAAGACTTGCTACAATATTTCAACTTTTATGTCTAAAGCAATGATAGCTAACCTTTTCTGGTCAGTGTGCCCAAAGCATGTGTGCGCCTGAACTCCCAAAATGCAATGTGTCCCTCCCATGCATGCGCCCTGCCCCAAGCATGTGCGCGTGCCCCCCATGCCCCACACGCATGCGTGGCAGAAACCCAAAACTGGGGTGGCCAGCAGGAGGTGTGTGTACCCCCCCCCCACGCATGCATCATGACCTGCATTTGCCCCACCCCCGCACATGTGCAACAGAGACCCAAAGACCAGCTGGCTCATAGGAGACACGCATGCACATGTGCAGTGGAGCTGAACTGTGCCGACAGCTCGCATGCCATCAGAGAGGACGCTGCATGCCACTAGAGAGGGCGCTGCGTGCCACCTCTGGCACGTGTGCCACAGATTCGCCATCACATCATCATTTAGAGTATCTAAATACATCATTTAGAGTATCTAAATGCATCTTTTAGAGTATCTAGATGCAGACTTAGTTCTTCATCCATTCTCTCACAGATCTGCTTGTTTATTTGGCAACACTACTTTGGTTCAAGACCCATCTGTGATTCAGTTTCAAGAGATACGACTTGATATTCTGCAGAATTGTATGACATGTTTTGCACAATAGCAAGTAGTCCAGATCCTGAGACCAAAGAGCATCTCCAAACTGTGAACTTGTCCCCTCATTGATGACCGATATAAGATTTGGAATTAATTTATTTGATTAATTAAAACCAATCTGTAATTGTTTGGTTTCTACCAGACATCATAACACCTGAAAAGGCTCTGGGAGGTTATCCAAGTGATTCAGCTTCAAACAGTGACTATTATTCTCATGAATATTCCCAAATACAGGATAAAATTTCCAGGAATCTCATAACATGCTTGGCTTTCTGTCTAGAATCAATTTTTGTGACTTTGCTGTTTTTAAAAAGCTGAAACTAGAAGTTTCTCTATTGTTCCAAACGTTTTCCTGTGCACCGCTTGAAGAGTCCAAGCAATGGGTTAATTCAGTCTGCTTGCCCTTTGGACTGAGGAACTTTTTTTCCTTTGACAACACCTCTTTGTGTAGCCACTCCCCCAGAATTTTTCCTCAGTCAGCCCGTTCGGATGCAATTGCTTGAGTTCCAGCTAAATTAATCCTTTTTTTGGCTTGGACTCTCCATTCCTTATTTCTTTTTTCCTAAAATCTCCCCTTATTGTGTTTTGGATTTCCTTTGTTGCTGTGCTTCTTTCCAGCAGTTTCTCCATTCTAGAACGCCAGGAGGTAAGTTGGAAGGTGGAGGGGTGCTCCTCAGCCGCGCCGCGTTGGATGGCTTCGGAGGCCTGCCGCTTGCCTTTTAAAACGGCGCGGCTAGAACGGCGAGGTCTCTGATTCCCTAGGCCCCTCGTTTATTATTTTAGACACAGTTTTTTCGTCTCCCCGGCCTGCTAGGAGACCTCTGCCACAGGGAGGAGCAGGCAATCGTCGTTTTAAAACGCGGTCGCCGCTTTTGTCTCCCTTCACCCCCACGCTGTTGCGGCGGCCTTTAGAATACTTTAGAATAATTTCCACATAGCCGTGTAATATCATCCAGACAGATAAACATCAATGACTTTGGGGAGAGGGGGCGGTCTAGAAATACGAAATAAAGTAAAGTAAAACTTTATTATGGAGGTTGTCATATGTTCTCTGGGGAGGCACTTCTCTGTGATAAGGAGGACCAAACTTTGTGAAATGGATATAGGGAAGAGCTGCCCCAAATTAATCCTGATTGTTTAATGAAGCATTCAAACAACTATTGTAATTATTTTTTTTACTGGTAATTGTATTTTTTTTAAACTTTTTAAATTAAAATTGTATGCTGCTCAATTTGCCAAAACAAATCAAAATAGACAACTTGCTTTATAAAATAATAAATGTTTGGTGTTTTTCATCAGAAAGTGTTATACAACAATAAAAGTTGTATAAAAGTTTTGGTAACATTTAGTGGCAAAAATATCCAAACTTAATGGGAACAAATGCTTTTTGATCGATTTGTACATGGAAGGAATCTGCAGCTATGGAAATGCATACAATATTGTCTTCAACAAAAATTTGGACTCCAAATTCATAATTGAGAGGGTTGCTATATTTTACTGCCAAAATCAACCTTCCGCATTGTTTTGTAAGAAAAACCAATCTTAGTAGCTAGACAGTGTGGCTTATTACTTACATATGGCCACTCCCACCATTCGTTCTTCTTGGAACTGAAACATCTGGTAATTAAATCCCATTCCTTCTTCTCCAATGAGGTATTTTCTGGGAATTCTGACATTTTCAAAGAAGATTTCCGCTGTGTCAGATGATCTCATACCAAGCTTGTCGATTTTCTTAGCAACGTGAACACCTGAAAACGAGTGTTTATAGATCAAGGGAGGTGATTAGTACAAATGAGTAATATAAATTGCATATGTGGGACATTCAATGACAATTTGATTATGTCTTCTTTTTTAACTCATTAAAATTCATCTTTAAAAAATGTTAGTAAATATTAGTGTTAGTAAAATTAATTCTCCCATTTGGGGGGGACGACTATCACTTTTAATAAAAAAAAATGAATACTAAAAGTTGTAAATAGAGATTCTAGTCACAAGCCTGAAAAAAAGATCCTTTTTGATTTTGAGGAAGACGAAAAATAAAGAACCACTGGGACCAAGTGGGCAATATTTATATTTGATAAATAAATAAACATGAATGGTTGCTGTTTTTACTATGGAATATGCCTATTCTTTTCCTGAACAATAAATTTAAAACAATCCCTCAAAAACAATTAGTTTGTTGATTGGCTTGTCAAGAATGTCATTCAATAGTATCCTTTATTTACACGAGGAATAGTATTCTGACTGCCATTTGCTTACAATATACTGTGATGCTTCAGTATCAGGGGTGGGTTTCTGCCAGTTCTAACAAATCTACAGTGCCATTTAGAACCGGTTCCAGCTCCCTCCCCAAGCCCGTCCGCACATCATCAAGATGAAATTGGAACTGAGCATGCCTGGCTGTGGAATTCTGGGAGTTGAAGTCCACAAGTCCTAAAGCTGTCAAGTTTGAACACCCCTGGGTTTTTTTCTCTCTAAAGAGTTAGGGGTGCAAGGGTCTTGTAACTTGACATCTTTAAGACTTGCGTGCTTCAATGCCAGAGTTCCTGAGCCAACATGACTGGAGGAGGAATTCTGGGAGTTGAAGTCCACAAGTCTTAAAGCTGCCAAGTTTGAACACCCCTGGGTTTTTTTTCTAAAGGGTTAGGGGTGCAAGTGTCTTGTAACTTGACAGCTTTAAGACTTGCGTGCTTCAAATGCCAGAGTTTCTAAGCCAACATTTTGGTTGCTAAGCAAGAGCGTTGTTAAGTGAGTTTCACCACATTTTACAAGTTGGCCACGCCCACCCAGTCACAATGCTAGCAAGCCACTCCCACCCGGTCACATGGCCAGCAAGCCACTCCTACCTGGTCACATGGCCACTCCCATAAAGCAGGCCACTCCCATAAAGCAGGCCACACCTACAGAAGAGGTTCTAAAAAAAATTGAAACCCACCACTGTTCAATATGTAATTAGAGACTGTTCATACAGTGCTGTCACTTGAACAAGATTCCAATTCCAAATGGGAGGAAAACATTCCTGAAAGAATCAGGGACTTTTGACTGGATAATCTAAGTAAGTTTCATCTGTGTCAATGAATTTACAAATTTGAAGAAAAAAAGAAAGGAGGAGAAATACAGCACAGATAAATGCTGTATTCTGAAAAGTCAAAAACTTGGCAAAATAATTTAGAGCAAAACAGCTCTAAACCAGAGGTGTCAAACTGGCAGCTCATGGGCCAGATGTGTCACAGACAGGCCACGCGCAACCCAGCTCCACGAAGGAGAAAAATGTCGTGAAACATCACATGATGGCAACATGACGCCGTGAATTTGACATCCATGCTCTAAATCACCTTAGCCTTCCTTCTCTAAATAGACAAGAGATTGCTGTATCAAGGATAAGTAACTGTGGGCAGAGTACATTTTATCCAGGAGAATCGCGTCATGTGATGATGTTACTAGTTTGGTAATAAAACATCTACAAGACAACAAGCAAGTTCATAAGAGAGCATAAATTTCATTTCAACCCTGAGCTACAAATATTCTCCTTTCTTAGAGTCATGCCACTTCCTCCAATGTATTTTATTGTCTCCTAAGCAGTTTAAGACTAGCTTGTTCATTCTTGCACAAAGTCCAAGTCTCAGATATTTGGTAATTTTGTCTTACTAGTAGTTTTTGGATGGACAAGGCTATAATTTCCTGGATCTCCCCACAGGCCCTTCTTAAAAGTTGAAAATATTTTGGTCATTTTCTAGGCCTCTACTTGTGGGCAGCCTGAAGCCCTGGGGTCATAACGTCATTCTATGAGTCACAATTTTATTTTATTTTCTTTCCAAAAAAAGGGGTGTTGAAAAAGGTCATTGCTGAAAACCAGATCATTGTGATAAGTGTATAAAATCTGATCACTTTGCATATGATCATCACTTAACAGGAACATAAGCTATTTCATATTGAGAACATTTGAATAAATCATTGGCAGCTTGTGAAGATTATTTACTTTTTTTAGTTTAAACAAATGCAGGTGAGAATCCCTGAATAATGCATATCAAGTATCTTTGGATAAACTTCCTGGGGAAAAAACCAATTATCTGGATCCAGACATGGGCCCAAACATCATTGGTACTTCATGGATGCTTCCTGGTGGGACAGAATGGAGGTCGTGTATCTCTCAATGGTGTTTAATACCAGTGACGTGCAGTCAGGTGAGGCATGTGAGGCACAGCCTCACCGCTCTCATCATGAAAAGAAAAAAAATGTAAAAGGAAAAACCTGAGCTAGTTGCTGCCTCACCATGGATGACTCTGCTTAACTGTTAAAAAAAGCCTCTTAAAAAGCGCCCTCTACTATGAGGCAGGAGAACTGCATGCCTCATCTAGTCTGACTTTAGGCATTTTATGATCACTCGAGCAGACTTAAGCAAGGGTTAAAGCCTAAAACTTCCTGACGTAGGTGAGGCACACAGTTCTCCTGCCTCATAGTAGAGGGCGCTTTTTTAGAGGCTTTTTTTTAACAGTTAAGCAGAGTCATCCACGGAAGCCAGGCAAAGAGCCATGCTGTAGCATACACACTTTCCCCCAGCCTCTTCCTTTTGGAAGGCTCGGATCAGCTCCCCTCCGGCTTCTCTGCCTCTCCTCTCATCCCAGCCTGCCAGCAGGAGGTGAGTGGGTAGGCTTTATTGCGTTCCAGGAATTTCCCACCCTGACAGCAGGCTGCATTTGCAATGGTGGAGATGTTTGGGGAAGGCAGCAGGGGAATGGGGTGGATGGCAGAGGAGCTGCTTTCAAGCCACTGGAAAAGATACCCAATCCAACTTTTGTGTGTGTATGTTTATTTGAGAGTGAGTGAGAGAGGGAAGGGGTAGGAGAGATAGTCCAATCCAATTTGTGTGTGTATGTGTGTGTTTGAGAGAGGGGGAGGAAGGGAGAGAGGGAGAAAGGAGGGGAAGGGAGAAGAAAAAGAAAATGAAAAAAGAAAATTTATTTTGCAAAGGAGAAAAACAAATGCTGTCATTTTAAATTGGAACTGAGCATGCCTGGCTGTGGAATTCTGGGAGTTGAAGTCCACAAGTCTAAAAATATTTGAAACCCACCACTGTGTCAGTGTCTCACCAGCCATAAACCTCACCGCACGTCACTGTTTAATACTATTGATTATGATAGCTTTGACAGGGTAGAGTATTTATATATTTATAATATTTTACTTGTATGTTTTATATAGTTGATCCTTTTAATATTGTAAACCAGCCAGAATTATCCTGTGGTAAGATAAGAAAATAAAATAAAATAATAATAGCAAAGTGAAGTGAAACAAAACAAAACAAAACAAATAATAAAATAAAATAAAAAAATAGTCTTTTGGGCCAGCTTAGGGAAGCATAGTTCTGTGCTGCTTCACCTTCTTTAGAGGTTGATCTCAATTAGTGTTGATAGAAAATGAGAGGTCCAACTCATGGCCACTAGGAGAGCCTTTTTTCCACATCATATTGTGTGCCAGTAACATCCTTTCCCTTATAGCAGTGCTTCTCAATTATTTTCTGTCATGCCCCCCCTAGGAAGAAGAAAACATTTCGCGCCCCCCGCGCGACTGTAAATAGTATCATTTGTCTATAAAATTGTTATAAGTACACCTCTGCATAACACTGTATCCTTATTAAACACCTCTTATTTTATACAATAAACATTTATCCATAAGTAATTCATCGCAATTCTGTGAGAAAATGATGAGAAAGGCAGTAAATATCTTATTTTTAAATTGGTAACAAGGGCCCTACAGAATGAAATTCAAGGTTTATCTAGAGCGGTGATTCTCAAAGTATGGTTTACCGTACTCTTTCAGGGGGATGGCGGAGTATTTTATAAATAAATATTTTTAACATTTCTCGGTTTTAATTTCTAACATACTACACATCAGTGATAAAACCCACACACATCAAAGCTTTTTGGTGTCCTCAATCACTTTTTAAAAATCAAAGAGACCCCCAGGCTAAAACCTTTGACAACCGATCTAGTCCTATAATATGTAGAGACCCCAGTGGAAAAGCTGCCTCGTATTTCTGTTTCCCAGAAGCAAAGCCTTCCTCTGAGCGAGAGGCAACCACCCAGGCATGGCCCTCCTGGAAGAGAGGATGTGCCTTCGGCCAGAGGAAAAGCGAGGGTCGGGCCAGGCAGAAGCCAAACTGGGCACAGAGGCTGAGCAGGCAGGAGCCACGCTGCCTCTACCTCTTCTTGCAGGCTCGTCCCCGAAGCGCCAGGGTTGCTCCAGCGGCGCGGTCTCGGCCGGTCCCTGAAGCCTTCGGAACGCTTAAAACAACCCTCCGAGCAAACCGGAGAAGGCGGAGCGGCAGCTCCTCCCTCAGCCAGGAGCCAGCGGGGGCTGGTTGGACAGGCAACCTTGGCGGGAAACTCCAGTCCGCCGCCTTCGCTGCCTTCGCCGCCACCGTTGCACCCAGATGGAAAGGGAGCCTTCGCGCCCCCCTTTATGGAGCCTCGCGCCCCCCCTGGGGGGCGCGCCCCACTATTTGAGAACCACTGCCTTATAGGGAGGCTCTCTACTTGATGATTCATGCTCTGGTCCTCTCCAGTAGTTTAGACTATTGCAATGTGCTCTACATGGGGCTACTCTTGAAAGTATCCAGAAATTTCACTGGTACACAATCCTACTATTTTTGGGGGCACCCAAAGAATAGTGCCTGTAATATCTTAGTTGCATAAGTTGCATTGGGTACTAGTTTGCTTCTGGGTCCAATTCAAGATGTTAGCTATGATCTTTAAAGCCCTACATGGCTCAGGGCCATTTACCTATGAAACTGTCTTCATGTTGCTACATCAGCCCATCCCACCCATCAAGCATGGCAGTTGCGTTATGGATTCTGTCAACCAAAGAATTCCAACTGGCAAGGTCCAGGAGGAAAACCTTCTCTGCCATTGTTCCTGGAATGTGGAACATTTTCTGCCTGAGGTGAGGTGGGAACCCAGTCTCTTGGCCTTCTATTAATGTTTATAGTTCTATGGCCTTGCTCAGGGTCTGCAGAGGGACACAACCATGGGGCTGATTAGTGCCCTGAAATCTCTCTTTCCACCTCTTAATGATTTTGTTAAACATTCATTGCCTCTTTTACATTTTATGTATTGTTTTTATGTTTTTAATATTTTATTGTACACTGTCAAGAGTTATTCTATGAGAGAGATGGATGGCTCTTCTTAAAGATGATAAATAATAGGTTTAAGTGGTATTTCCTAGATTATATACACCAGTGAACCAGGGGTAGATTCCAATCAGCTGAAAAACCAGTTTGCTTCATGTGCGCTTCACGCATGCATGCGCAGTTTAGCAAACATTAAACTTTCACATTGCAAACAATGAAAAGAGCAAGTAAAACAGCTGAGGGGCAGCAATTCAATCTGCCACCACTGAGCTTCGGAAGCAGAAATAAAATTCAGTATAACCTAGGGGGTGGGCAGGCGAGCCTACTTTCACAGAAGCAGACAACCAGTTTGATCTCGGCTTGCAGTCAGACCTAACGGTTCGGCCGAACCGGTCCAAACTGGTAGAAACCCAACACTGCAGCGGACCCCAAACTTTCGGGGATCAGGTTTTTGGAGAAAGGTTTTTCTGCATACCAGAGCTGCCTGCATACCATGGATGGGACTTTGCTTGTTTGCACAGACCAGTTGCTGGCATGCCGCGGACTGGTGCCAGTCCATGACCAGGGTTTGGGGACCCCTGATATACACTATTAGGGGAATATTAGCAACATGGGCAGTATTTGCTCTACCTATTTTTTTTAAATTAGTACAAACAGTTTTATCAAATCTTAATCACTAATAAATTAAGAAGCCCACAAACTTGGTTTCACCAACTCTTCATTGGCAATTGTCCCATTCTGCACTGGAATGACATATACTAATGGTATATATCAGAATTACCGGCTTTACTAAGACCAAAGGGGACTGCTCCATGACCCAGTATTACAGCACTTATTTTTTTAATTGTCAATAAAAGTGGTGTGGTCATTATGTTGGAAAAAGGGCAGTTTATTTGAAAAACGTTTTAGTCTTATTTCTTTCTTTAGAATTACTCATCAGTAACCTTAGAAACATTTTAAATAATATAATCCTTTGATTGTTTTTAAGTAACTTCATTAATCCTAAAGTTTCATTTATATTTTTAACTATAAACAGACTGCAATTAAGATTGAGTGGTACCTAGCATTAGTTCTTTTTTAGATAGAAACATTCTCAATTGTGCTTTTGTTCTTCTTATATTAGTTGAACTCCCACTTGTTAGAAACAACTACCCTAATATTGAACTTAATAACACATTCAAGATTCCGAGGACTAGTTTTCGTGAAATCTCCCAAAGTGGGTTTATCAACTTCCAAGCAGCTATAAAACTTTCCCATTTAAATGGGAGTATAGTATCGTTAACCTTTCTTCCTTCACTAGGTTTGGTGCCCAGATATAGTGAGAAAACTGACTTCATAATTTCTTCATTATTAATGGTGTTTCTGAGTGATATTCATTTGGGTACTTAGCAGGGATGAAATCCTCCTAGTTCAGCCTGGTTCAGCCAAACCGGTAGGGACAATTGTCCCAGGTTCTGCGAACCAGTAGTAAAAAGAAAGCTCCCAACGATCACGTGGTTCAGCTGTGACCCGCACAATTGTTGGATCCTCTTCATTTCACTTTTTAAAGCATTTTTATTACCTATTCAGCAGTAGTAAAAAAATGCTTTAAAAAGTGGGGTGAAATGGTTCCGACGATCGCGCAGATCAGCTGTGAGCCGCGCAATCATTGAAAACATTTTTTTCACTTTTTAAAGCATTTTTTCCTGCTGGTTTGGGTGAATAGACGGAGAAAAATGTTTTAAAAAGTGGGGGGGAAAGCTTCCAACAATCGTGCAGCTCACAGCTAAGCAGTGTGATCGCCGGAAGCTTTTCCCCTCACTTTTAAAAGCATTTTTTCCTACCTATTCGGTCGAACCAGTAGAAAAAAAAATGTTTTAAAAAGTGAAAAAAAGTTGGCCACGCCCACCCAGTCACATGGCCTCCCACCAAGCTAAGCCCACAGGACAAAAAAAAATAGATTTCACCACTAGTATTTAGTGTGGAAAAAACTTGACAATTATCCTTGAGACATAGGCTTTGCTGAAGGATATCCAACATGTTCACAAAGGGAAGTCCAATTAATCTACATGAATATTTTTAGGGTATTAATAAACATGTAATAAGGGTGAACCAGTAGACATTATCTACTAAGGTTTTTTTTAAAAGTTTGATAACTCACTCTATCAATATTTCTCAGTGAGTTTAAGAACCATGGAATAAAAGGATAGGTTTTCTTGTGTGTAAGCATCAAGATAAATTATATAAAACAATACGGAGGAATAAATGGATATTTCTCACAATGGAGCATATAATTACTGGGATCTCCCAGCTTCTGTTCTAGGAATGATGCCTTTTAAAATATTAAAATATGATTTGTAAAATGTTTATAAAAGAATTGAATGAGAATACTGTGTTTCCCTGAAAATATGACATGTCCTGATACTAAGCCCAATTGGGCTTTTTAGCACATGGGTTAAAATACCCTCTCCCCAAATCTATGTTTGTTTTGTTTGTTTGTTTTATTGGATTTATATGCCGCCCTTCTCCCAAAGGACTCAGGGCGGCATACAGCATTAAAAAACACATATTACAAAACTTAAAAGAAAATTAGAAACAATTCAAGAAACAAACCGAATTAACAAAACACTAACATTTTAAAAATTGGATAAAATTAACAGGCTTGGCCGGCTTGTGGAAAACTTTTTAGGGAGCGTGGGAAGGACCGGAGTTCGGGGATTATGTGAAGCTCCAGGGGCAGCTCATTCCAGAGGGAAGGCGCTCCCACAGAGAAGGCTCTCCCCCTGGGGGTCGCTAGCCGACACTCTCTGGCCAACGGCACCCTGAGGAGGCCAACACTGTGGGATCGCACTGGACGGTGGGAGGCTACTGGTGGCAGTAGGTGGTCTTGCAGGTATCCTGGGTCTAAGCCATGGAGTGCTTTAAAGGTCATAATTAGTACCTTGAATCGCACCCGGAAAACAACCGGCAACCAGTGCAGGTCACCTAAAAGGGGTGTATCATGGGAGCACCTAGGTATCCCCATGACAACCCGCGCGGCCGCATTCTGGACCAGCTGAAGCCTCCAGGTGCTCTTCAAGGGCAGCCCCATGTAGAGAGCATTGCAGTAGTCCAGGCGAGAAAGGATGAGGGCATGAGTGACTGTGCATAGAGCATCCTGATCCAGGAAGGGGTGCAACTGACGTACCAGGCAAACCTGGTAAAAGGCCACCCTGGTCATGGCCGTCAGGTGTTCTTCTAAACTAAGCCATGTCTCCAGGAGGACTCCCAGATTGCGGGTCCTCTCTGAGGGAGCTAAAATTTCTCCCCTTATCATCAAAGATGGAACAAGATGCACACATCGGGATGACAGAAACCACAGCCATTCAGTCTTGGAGGGATTGAGCTTGAGCCTGTTCCTCCCCATCCAGATCCAGACAGCCTCCAGGCATCGGGACATCACATCGAGGGCATCGTTTGGGTGGTTTGGGGTAGAGATGAAAAGTTGGGTATCATCAGCATATTGATGATATCGTACCCCAAAACCACCTATGATCTCGCCCAGCGGTTTCATATATATGTTGAACAGGAGGGGTGAGAGAACCGACCCCTGAGGCACCCCACAAGTGATGCGCCTCGGGGTCGATCCCTGCCCTCCTGTCAACACAAACTGCGACCGATCTGACAGGTAGGGGGAGAACCACCGTAAAACGGTGCCCCCCACTCCCAACCCCCCAAGTCATCTCAGTAGGATACCATGGTCGATGGTATCGAAAGCCGCCGAGAGGTCTAATAGGACCAGGACAGAGGAGCAGCCCCTGTCCCGGGCCCACCAGGGATCATCGACCAACGTGACCAATGCCGTCTCCGTGCTGTACCTGGGCCTGAAACCCGACTGAAACGGATCCAGGTAGACAGCTTCATCCAGGTACTGGGGAAGCTGACATTCTACCACACTATCGACAACCTTTGCTACAAAGCGAAGGTTGGAGACCGGACGATAGTTGGCTAAAGAAGCTGGGTCCAGGGAAGGCTTCTTAAGGAGGGGCCTCACCACTGCCTCCTTCAAGGTGGTGGGAAAGAACCCCTCTCTCAATGAAGCGTTGGTAATCGCCTGGAGCCAGCCTCGTGTCACCTCCCGGGAAGCCGAAACTAACCAAGAGGGACACGGGTCCAGCACACAAGTGGCAGCACTGAGTCTCCTATAATCCTGTCCATGCCCTCGGGGGTCACAGGGTCAAACTCACCCCAGATTGTCTCCACAAGATTCATCTCTGTCGACTTACCCGAATCTACCCAGTCAGAGTCCAAGCCTGTCCGGATCTGAGCGATTTTATCCTGCAGATACTAAACAAATTCTTCAGCCCTACCCTGCAAGGGGTCTTTCCCAGTTCCTTGGTTAAGTAAGGAACAGGTCACCCTAAACATGGCGGCTGGGCAGTTATCTGCGGATGCGATAAGAGCGGAAAAATTTTGCCATTTTGTCCCTTTTATCACCACTAAGTAGGATTTAATATGAATTCTTACTAGTGTTTGATCAGATTTGGACTGGCTGGCCCTCCAACCACTCTCTAGGCTTTTTTTCTGGCGTTTCATCTCCCGAAGCTCCTCGGTAAACCAGGGAGCCACCCAGGATCGACACCGGGTCAGAGGCCGCAAAGGCACAACGCGATCCAAGGCCCCAGTGGCCGCCCTATCCCAGGCTTCCACTAGGGCTTCGGTCGAGTTGTGAGCAAGGGATTCCCAAGTTCCACCAGGAACCTTTCAGGGTCCATCAGGTGCCTGAGGCGGAACCATCTAGTTAGTTCTGCCTCCCTGCGGCGAGGGGTAGCAGTATGGAAGTCAAGCCTGATGAGGAAATGATCACACCTGGGCAAGGGTTGAATAGAAATATCCCCTAAATCTAGATAATTCATCCACTGCCCAGAGACAAAAATCAGGTCAAGCGTGTGTCATCTATTATGGGTGGGGTCTTGAATTAACTGAGTTAGGTACATAGCCTTCATGGAAGCCATGAACTCCTGAGCTGACTCGGATGTCTCGCCAATGGAAGGCGGATTGAAATCCCCCAGGACCATGAGCCTGGGGAAATCAACCGTCAATCCAACTAACACATCCAGCAGCTCCGGCAGGGCCGATGAAACGTAGCAGGGAGACAGGTACGTAACAAAAAGGCCCACCTGAACTCCAAGGCCCCATTTCACAAAAAGGGACTCACACCCGCCTATCTGAGGCATAGTGACCTCCTGAGGTCTGAGACTTTCCCTAATAACCACCATCACCCCCCGCCCCTGCCCTGGGCTCTCAGCTGGTGAAATGCCCGGAAGCCTGATGGGCATAGTTTACTAAGGGGAACACCCCCCTCATGGCTCAACCAGGTCTCCGTAATGCATGCCAGGTCTGCTCTACCCTCTTGTATGAGGTCATAAATGAGGGGAGCCTTATGTACCACAGACCTGGCGTTAAGCGACACCAGGGTCCTGTAATCCCGAGCACCTGGGGGTGCGAGAAGGGTGATGAGGGTCAGAACGCGTGATCGCTCTTAAACAGTGAACCCGCGTCCCCCGAACATAATTTGGCCCTTGGCCCCCACCATATCTGCCTCTCCTACAAAAGTAATGCGTGCATGATGAGAGACAGCAGGGTTTTTGGAATTTCACCAAATCTGAAGGGTAGGGACAATGCAGGGTGAGTGGAGGGCGTGGGTCAAGAGAAAGGAAAGTGTTGTGGTTTTTTTTTTGCATGGGTTTAAATGTGTCACGTTTTGCACCAGGTCTCCTTCATCCCCATATTGGATGGTTGCAACAACTTGGGAGTGGAGTTCAGGTGAGCACAGCCCCTTGGTCACCTTCCACTTCCTCCAGGTGGGAGAAGTGTGGGAGGAAACTTGCCCCCAAAGGTTGGCAGGGCTCCAGAGAAGCGACACTTCCCAGCACATTACATGTCACCCGGTGGTCATGCAGAAGAAATCCAGCAAAGGAAACCTAACAGCCCTGCCACCCACCCCACCTCCCTCTATCTCTCTCGCCCTGTCCACGTGGCCCCTAAACTTCTCGGGACCTCACCTGGCAAAGCCCACACCAAGTGGGTTTGGTGCCTCCTTTTGGCAGCTGGGCTGCCTTTCTACCTTTTTGTTAAGCATACCCAAACAGCCAAACGGATATGCTCAGTGGTGGCTGCCAAAGTTGCTCTCCCTTTCCTTTCCTCCCGAAAGTGCTGCTCCCACGGAGGGAGAAAGGGAGGAAAGGAGGAAGGAGGAGGATGCACAAGTGGGGAAGCTTGGAGATTAAACAAGGAGGGGAGTTATAGCCCTCCCTCTCTCCTTCCCTCTTTTTCTTCAGCAGTCTCTCCCCCACCCCCATCCCAAGTATTCCCCCCCCCCCCGCCTAATCTCAGCCCTATCCAGCTGGCATGGCTCTGCTTTTTGCAAAGAAAAGAAAAGGAGGAAAAAGCCAAGGCCAAGAAATGTGCCTTGCAGGATGTCGAATATTTCATTAAGCTGCACCCCCTCCCCACTTTCCCTTCCCTTCCTCTTCTGCCCTTCTCTCTCTCTCTTTCTCTCTCTCTCTCTATTTTTTTTTGATGAGCCCCACTGAGTCCAAGCTGTCACAGTCAGCCAGCCAACCTCGCTCACTCACTCACTTGGCGGCCCCAGTTTTCAGAAACTGAAGCAGAGTCTTGTACCCAACCCATTCCCTGTGCCCTCCCCCCCCATATGGCCATGGCCATATTTGGGGGGGGTGTCAAAAGAAATAAGACCCTGCCCTATTTTGGGGGAGTGAAGTTGGTGAAAACACTAAATTGTTCAGAGTGATGTAAAAACCATAATAAATTGAAAAGAACTGAATAACAATCTCTGCAGATTAACAGTCATTCTATATGAGCAAGTATGAAACAGTGATGGGACTCAATTTTTTTTACTACCGGTTCTGTGGGTGTGGCTTAGTGGGTGTGGCTTGATGGGCATGACAGGGGAAGGACACTGTAAAGCCTCCATTTTCTCCTGATCAGCTGGGATTCGTGAGGCAGAGAATAGATGGGGGTGGTGCCAGTCAGAAGTAGTATTTTCAGGTTCTCCAAACTACTGAACCTGCTGAATATCACCTATGGAATGAACTGATACACACATTGGTACCAAGGAACCTAACTATTCATGTAAACTGATGGGATCAGCAGTAATTTGATGCATAAAGCCAGCTGCCAATAATGAAAAATAGTTAAATGAAGATGTAAAACCAATGTCCAACCACACTGAAAGGGGGAAGAAAAAAACAACAGCATGTTAGGAATAATAATAAAATTATAATGAAAACAGAGATTACAATTTCAAAATGCCCTAATATCAATCAATCATATGACATCTGGAATATTGCAAGCGATACCCTTAATCAATTTTTGGTTGAATATTTCCATTGATATTTTTACAAGTAGTATTTTATAATCAGCAGCACCTTCTAATTTATCTGTTCCTACAGCAGGCTACAACTAATGAGAGTGCAAAATGCATGAAACAGGAGTAGTAATCTATGAAATACTTCTGTTCCTCCTAATTTCTCCTTCTTTCTTGACTCTGTTCTTAATTACTTATATCTCAATTAACAAAGAAATAGCAATGCAATAATTTTGTAGCACACAAAAACCTAATTATGCCATAAGTTTGAGTAAATAACTATCAATTATATCAAGTTGTTGCTTTTTCAATTTTAAGTACTTATTTTCTTGATTGTTTCAACTTTTAAGATAGCAAAAAACAAAAACAAAAAATCCCCCCAAACCGTGAAACTCCAATTAAAAATTCTGTTTCTAATTTGGAAAGCCTGACAGCTATTTGAAGATTTTGTGTAGTCTAAGAAAAGCAGAGTCACAATATACATTTTTCAAATTCTAACAGCCAACACTATTTTGCTTTAAAAAGATTGTCATCATTTAGAAGATGTATTTCTCAGGATGATTTATGAAGTTAAAAAGAACTTCCACTCCTCTAATTTATAAGTTATATGTTTTGATATTACTTTTTTTTATCTGAGATCATTTTATCCTAACTTTGTTACCTGGCAACTTCATTGGCAGACATAGAAGAGATTTATTTTTGTGGGGTGGTCCATCATTTGTGTTTGCCAAAAGGCACATCCAGTCTGCCTGAAATCCAGAAGTGATCCACATTTTGCTACCATTTATCACATAGTCGTCACCTTTTCTTACAGCTTTGGTCTTGATGCCTATGCAGATAAGGGGGAAAAATGGTATGCAATGTTAACTACATGAAGTGATGATGGTGCTAAATGAGCAGTCCTTATGAATGGTCCTTGAAGTTCCAGCTGTCATAGTGCCCCAATGGTCCTGTGATTCAGACTGGAGTACTTGGCAATTGATTCCCATTTATGAAATTGCAGTATTCTATGGTCATGTGATTGCAATCCCTTCCGAATTCCCACATGCATTTGGCAACTGGCTGGCACTTGACAGCTAGCACTTGGAAATGGTTCACATTTACCACAGTTACAGGTAAATGTGGGCCATTTCCACAAGCAAAGTCAAAGTGGAAGCTAGGCGGGAAGATCATAGGTTGCTCTAAAGATTTCCCCCCTCACCACCAGTCTCCCTATACTTGTGCTCCCTCTGCATCACCCATTCTGCACCCTTTCTGTTCTCACATCCTGCAGTACCATCCACCCCCGAGCATTCTTGCATTTGTCTGCAGCTTCTGACTTGCCTGCCAAGCCCTCTCCTGGTTTCCCATGTTGCACACAGCCTCTCCCAGGCTTCTCAGGGCTTCCCTCATGAGGCTGCATCACACACATTCTGCAGCAGGCCCATGACCCCTGCTGCTTTCCAGTTAGTAATAACAATGGCAGTCAGCAGAATTAGCCTGCAATACTGCATTTTAACCACTGCGCCACCATGGCTTACCCATCTTAGTTGACAACAACCTGAAGTGCTAGGATTGTTGTCACTAAGCAATGAAATCATATGATGGCATGCTTTATGCCATCTATAACACTCACAAATTCAATTGCTGTCTTAACACAAGTACTACCAATGTATTTTATAGATGTATTTTATAGATGTATTTTATATACATTGGAAAAGATGGATTTAACCTTTAAAATGAATCTCAATCTTTCTCTCCCTGTCCCCACTCTCTCTCTCTCTCTCTCTCTCCCTCTCTCTCTCTCTCTCTCTCTCTCTCTCTCTCTCTCTCTCTCTCTCTCTCAGTTTTTTTATTAGATTTATCTTATGAACATAGAAATATTTGAAATTTCCTGACACCAATTCAGGGCAATTAGTCAATTCAATTTAGTGGTTCTTTTGCCTACTCCAACTTCCTTTGAACCCTTTAATGCTTTATTTCTCCCCATTGCCCTATTTTTATTCACTAAATATTGTGCTTACTGCAGACAATAATCAACATTATATTTTCACTGCTTCACAAAGCATTCAGACATTAGTTCTGAAGTTCCACAAATATTTAAGGGAATTGTGGTCCATAAAGAAAGATGGGAAAGTATTATGTTGTTTGATTTTAATCATTGTTAAGGTAGAAATGATAAACCCTATAGATTACTAAAATGAGGGATGTATAAGAAGGGAAAATAAAAGTGGCCTTATTGTAATTTTCCTAGTTCTTTAAGCTAGTGGGGAGAGAATATCTGTAGCTCAGGATTGAACTATGAAGTCCTTGGTGTTCTCTGAGTTTGGTTGTTTGCTCACAGATGTTTTGTTATAAGACTAGATACAACTTCACTGAATCGTCCATAGGTTGTCTAATAACAAAACATATGTAACCTCAGAAAGCACCAAGCACTCCATAGGAGGAAAATTGATACTAGCACACAAATTCAATCAAATTGTAATGACAACAAGGCATCTTTCCCTACTTGCTGTTGATCAGTTCAGATCTAAGAACATTTTCTTTAACAGTCTGAACCAGTGTTTTTATTTCACTTCCAGCTACTTCACAGTTGTGATGGACTTACAGAGCACCAAGGACCTCTGATTTCAATCCTGAGCTACAAATATTCTCCTCTATTAGTATGGTTATTATTGCAAATCTAAACAAAAGTGTGGGAAAGTAGAAGGGACAGCACCTCTGTATTCCTGAATTATTTAGAAGAATAGCAAAGTATACATGGGGCAGGATATTAATGGAGGTTGGCATGATTGGGTGTGGTTTATAGGTATGAGTTTTTAACTGAGGCCTGGACATCTCCCTCCCTCCCCTTTTAATTTAATGTATTATGGTTTTCTAAGGGACATGGTGGCTCAGTGGCTAAGACACTGAGCTTATCAATCAGAAAGCAGTTGGCAGTTCAGTGGTTCAAATCCCTAGCGCCACGTAATGGAGTGAGTTCCCGTTACTTGTCCCAACTTCTGCCAACCTAGCAGTTTGAAAGCATGTAAAAAATGCAAATAGAAAAATAAGAATCACCTTTGGTGGGAAGATAAGCGTTCCATGCGCCTTTGGCATTTATTCATGCCAGTCACATGACCATGGAGACATTTTCAGACAGCGCTGACTCTTCGGCTTTAAAATGGAGATGACCACTGCCCCCTTGAATCAGGAACGACTAGCACATATGTGGGAGGGGAACTTTAACTTAACCTATTATGGTTTTATTCTTGCTCACTACTTAAGAGTTCTTAATGTGTATGCTATATAAGTAGCCACATAAATTTGTAAAATAAATAGTCAATAATCAGTTGTAAATGGGTTACAAACTTTATATTGAGTTATACTTACTTGCAACATCTGAACCTGCCCCAGATTCACTTACTCCTAGGCAAGCCACAACATCTCCAGCTATTGTTGGAGCAAGAAATTCTTTCTTCAACTCATCTGTACCAAATCTGCAATGATGACAAAGTCAAACATTTTTTCCATGGCCCTTTTGTATGATTTCTGAGACCAAGATCCACTACAGGAGCTTTTCACAACTTTTTTAAAGAGGAAATTTACGTATAACTTTTAAAATAAAGAATGGGAAGCAGAGCATGAGATAAAATAACTTATAAAACTGTCTTTCCAGCAGAACTTGAGCAAAATAATTCATGGAAAAAACAACTTTGTATCATTTGGCAGCAAAAGCTAGCAAGGCAAATGATCAAATATAACAGTTTCTAAGAAAGAAGAAGTCCCCCAATCATCAGATGCTTAGGTTGTGACCTATTTTTTTATTACTGTTGTTTGTACAAGCAAACCAAAGACACCACAAACAAACAAAATACATGTTTTTGGTCCAAAAACTCTTGGAGAAGACTGATTGGAGAAAGTCTATGGAGATTCTCAGTCATCCAGGTTATGGCTGTCTCAAAGATGCCCCCCCCCCACTGCCCCCCCCCCCCCAAGTCTGAAGAAGCTTCTTGGATGAGAAGCAAAACATCTTCAAAGAAAAACCGGAAAGTCCAGTTGCCTCTTGAAAAAGCTCCTTTGGAACAGGTTGGAGAAAGTTTACTTAAATTTTACCTATACAGAATGTTCATAATTGAACCCCAGTTTTCCTCTTTCAATGCATAGTAGATAGAATATAGATCTTATCTGCATGAAGTTGGGGAGATACTTCACTTGGTTCTCTTTTTGCTCTGGCCTTGACTTAAATGACATTTTTCCATCCTAAATATAACACATTTCTCTCAAGAAAAAGAAGACTGGCCATGGAATTTTTTTTCTAGAAACTGAGCATTGACCTATCCTTCAGCATGGAACCCCCAAATATCCTAGCATTGCATCTCCCAGTAATAGTATCATTTGAAAAATTTCTGTACTGAATGCTGACTGCTCCTCCCTCTCTCTCTCTCTCTCTCTCTCTCTCTCTCTCTCTCTCTCTCTCTCTCTCTCTCTCTGTGTGTGTGTGTGTGTGCGGGCGCGCACCTGAATTTTGGGTGGCTCTTCTTTTTTCAAATGTTCAGAGTTTTTTTTCTGGGTTACTTTTTGTTTTTGTTTTTTTGAGTTTCCACCACCACTACCCATGCTATTTAACCTTAAAAATTAATTCTAAATTACATTGTTCTTTAATTTTTATTAAAAAAAAACTAGTTAAGACAGGATGGACAAGCAGCATTGATTTGCGAAATGAACAGGTAGACTACATTATACAGGTAGCCTTTGACTTATTACTATTTGTTCAGCGACCATTCAAAGTTGTAATGGTGTTAAACAAAGGGACTTACAAGCTTTGCCTGAGGTTATGACTGTTGTAGCCCTCCCTGCAGTCATGTGATCAAAATTCAGGCAGTTGGCAGCTCAAATGTACTTATAACCACAGCAATACTGCAATTCCCACATATCTCCACCCACCCACTCTTCCCAGCTATGACCTTTTAGCCTCCTGGGCTCTGCTTCTCCAGAGAGTCTTCCTGTCCTGTTGCTCTCACTGCTGACAAGGCTTGGCTGCTGGTCTGAGGCTGGTTTCATGAAAAGGAAGGAAGGAAGGAAGGAAGGAAGGAAGGAAGGAAGGAAGGAAGGAAGGAAGGAAGGAAGGAGTCCCTGAGCTGCAGTAAAGCACACTTGTAGGCTAGGCTGGGACTGGCTTTGTGTCGCAAAAAAGAAAATAAACAAGAGAAAATAAACCACTGAGAACATACCAAAGCTCCCTTTGCAAAGATCTCCTGGGAGGGAGGGGAAGATGGGGGGGGGGAGCAGGAGGCAATGCCTATTGAGGTTGGGGATGATGACAGATTAATCCTAGATTGGGCTGCAGTGGGTCCTCGGCAATGATCAGCAAAATTTACTTAATGACAGCAACAGGAATTGCTGGGGTTGCATTGCTAAGCAATAAATGATAACTCACTTTATGACCACATAGCTTAGCAACCAAAATCCAGTCCTAACTGTGGTCATAAGTTAAAAACTATCTGTATAGGGCCTGAGCAAACAGTATGATAACTCCACTTAATACTATGTTGTAAATAAGCAATTTCAACTTAGATAGACCTCGAGGGCAAATTTCTGTATTTGATTCTATAACTAAAATAGTGTACATTTGTTTGTGTGTACAACTTTGAGTTGCAAAATGTGTGTATGCTTAATGACCCAGTTTGCATCAAACAGCTATTGGAATTGAACTGAAATCAAGGGGTAGGGGAAATCAGGGGTAGGGGGCATTAGCTTTTTATTGTTTGTATATTAGATTTGTATCCATATAAGCTGCTAGAGTCACTGAGAGGGTATCTCCCGGGGTATATCTATTATATTAGAAAGTTATAGCTTTAGTCTGGTAAGATTCTGTCTATTAAGTGTAAGCAAATATAAAGATCTAGACTCATTTGGATCTCAATGTGGTGTCTTTGGGCTTGGTCCTGACGGAATTTTAAGAAGCAGGTTAGGAAGAGTATTGATGCACTTGAACTATGGTGTTGGAGAAGATGTCTTGAGAACATCATGGACAGCCAAGAAAACAAACAAATGAATCATAGAACAAATGAATCCTGAGTTCCCATTCTAGGCACAAATTACTAGGCATCGACTTGATGGCACATAATAAATCAACCAAATCTCTGTAGCTCACAGATTGACATGATTAGAATATTAAAGGCTACTATGTCCACACTTTTGTTTTTTTAAAAAAATCTAATTATGAACAAAATACAGGCACCTTCAGCTATTATTTATATATTTAAAAATTATTTATTTATATAGTTACCCAATTCAAACATGAGTGTAAACTGTGTTCAAAATCATAAAACAAAAATAGAGAAGAAAAATCAGTATGATTACTGAATAGAAAATAGTCTGGTTCACATATAAGCCTCATCAGAGTATAGTTACTTTAGCTAGGGGGCTATGTTGCAGGAGTTGGCAAATTGAACATTTTTATCATACTCAGGGGCAGGGGCTGCTACAGAGCACTGACAGTTGCTATGGAGAATGAAATCCCTGCGACAGTATACACTATAGTGGACCTTATTGGGATAAAAAGTAGAATAGAATAGAATAGAATAGAATAGAATTCTTTATTGGTCAAGTGTGTTTGGACACACAAGGAATTTGTCTTTGTTGCTTGAGCTCTCAGTGTACATAAAGTGACAAGATACATTCATAACGAATCATAAGGTACAACACTTAATGATAGTCCTAGGGTACAAATAAGCAATCAGGAAACAATCAATATTAATATAAATCGTAAGGATGTAAGCAACCAAGTTACAGTTCTGCAGTCATAAGTGGGAGGAGATGGGTGATAGGAAAGATGAGAAGACTAATATTAATAGTAATACAGCCTTGGTGAATGGTTTGACAGTGGTGATGGAATTATTTGGTTAGCAGAGTGATGGTGTTTGGGGGAAAAACTGTTCTTGTTTCTAGTTGTCTTGGTGTGCAGTGCTCTATAGTGTTATTTTGAAGGTAGGAATTGAAACAATTTATGTCCAGGATGTGAGGGGTCTGTAACTATTTTCACGGCCTCTTTTTGACTCTTGTAGTGTGCAGGTCCTCAATGGAAGGCAGGTTGGCAGTAATTTTTTTTTTTTTTTTTGCAGTTCTGAATATCTTCTGAAGTCAATGTCTGTCTTGTTGGGTTGCAGAACCAAACCAGACAGTTATAGAGGTGCAGATGACAGACTCAATAATTCCTCTGTAGAACTGTATCAGCAGCTCCTTGGGCAGTTTGAGCTTCTTGAGTTAAACACAGAAAGAACATTCTTTATTGTGCTTTTTTAATTACTTTTTTGATGTTAGGTGTCCATTTTAGGTCTTGAGATGTGATAGAACCTATAAATTTGAAGGTCTCTACTGTTGATACTGTGTTGTCTAGTATTGTAAGAGGTGGTAGTATGGTAGGGTTTCTCCTAAAGTCTACCACCATTTTTATGGTTTTGAGTGTGTTCAGTTCCAGATTGTTCCGGTCGCACCACAAGACTCATTGTTCAACCTCCCGTCTGTATGCGATTTCATCGTTATCTCAAATGACACCAATCACTGTTGTATCATTTGCAAACTTCAGTAGTTTACCAAATGGATCATTTGAGATGCAATCATTGGTATATAGAGAGAAGAGAAGTGGAGAGAGCACAAAGCATGGGGTTTGTGTGTGTCCTGTGCTAATTCTATGGGCATCTGATGTGATTTTACCTAGCTTCACCTGCTGCTTCCTGTCTGTTAGGAAGCTTGTGATCCATGACTTACAAGTGTGTTCAGGTACCGCTAGCTGATTTAGTTTAGTTAGAAGAATGTCCCGTATGATGATATTGAATGCTGAACTAAAGTCTACAAAGAGGACTCTTACATAGGTCTTTGGAGATTCAAGATTTGTAGGATGTAGTCCAGAGCCATATTAACAGCAACATGAATAACAGAATAAGAGTTGGAAGGGACATTTTAGATCATCTAGTCCAGCGATGGTGAACTCTTTTTGGCTCACGTGCCATAAGTGGGGGGAGCGCAGGGAGGTTGTGCGCATGCGTGCCGCACCCATAATGCAATGCACAACCCCCCAGTGTGCATGTGCACATGACATATGCCCTCCCCCCATTTTTTGCATGGTTTTTTCGCCCTCCCCAGGCTCCAGAGGCTTTATAGGAGCCTGGGGAGGGTGAAAACAGCCTCCCCCGCCCCCTTCCCAGAGGCCTTCCAGAGGCTTCAGGGACCTTCGGGAGCTTCCCTGAAGGCTCCAGAGTCGTTTTTAGTCCTCTGGAGCCTTCAGAGAAGCCTCCTGAAGTCCTTGAAGCCTCCAGAGGGCTTAAACTGACCCTACAAGCAAACCAGAAGTGACAAATGGCTCTGCGTGCCACCTGTGGCACGCGTGCCAAAGGTTCACCATCCCGGATCTAGTCCAACCCCCTGCGCAAGCAAGAGACTCTAAACCATTTATGATAGATGGCAGTCTAGTCTCTTCTTGTAAGCTTCCAGTGATGAAACTCCCACAACCTTTGAAGGCAAGCTGTTCCATTGGTTGATTGTTCTCACTGTCAGTAAATTTCTGCTTAATTCTAGGTTGAATCTCTCCTTGTTCAGTTTCCATCCATTATTCCTTGTCAGGCCTTCGGGTGCTTTGGAAAATAGCTTGACCCCCTCCTCTTTGGGGCAGCCCCTCAAATATTGGAAGACTGCTATCATGTCTCCCCTGGTCCTTCTCTTCACCAGACTAGCCATGCCCAGTTCCTGTAATTGTAATGATTTTCCATAACCGTAATGACTTTTCTTTCTAGTTTCCACACTGCCTTTGTTTATGGGAATCTGGCAGGAAAGGTCCCAATGGTGATCACATGACTGTGGCTATGATGTAATTACGAGTCAGGCACCCAAACACCTGGATCTGTATCACATGACTGTGGGGACATGACTGCAACATCTGTAAGCAATACAGACTGGTTGTAAGTTCCTCTTATTCAGTACTGTTGTAACTGAATGGCTGCTGAATGACAGATTGCAACCAGACTGATGGTTATTTACTGATTCATGTTAAATTGCAGAGAAAAATTAAACATAATAAGATTGTTCTCTGAATCACTTGCTACAGTTGTATTATATAAAGCTATAATTTTAATCTGCACAATACTACAGATTGCTTAGGGATCTGTCAGAAGCAATTAAATACAGAACTACATTATGCATATTTAATAAAATAATAATAATAATAATAATAATAATAATAATAATAATAATAATAATAATAATAATAATAATAAATTTGAATTTATTAGCCGCTCCCTTTCCACACAGGACTCGGGGCGGCGTACAATAAGACATATAACAACATAAAACATATGTGCAAACACATAAACATCCAAATACACACATATACAAAGACATACATGCACGGAGGAGGTAACAAATTACATCACATTTGGACAATTAAAAATCACCATTAAAAAACCCCATTAATAATAACACAATTTAAAAATTTAAAAGGACTGTCAGGAGGAATAAGAAAAAATTTACGGTTGAGCCAGGCCAGATAATTGAAAGAGGTGGGGAAAATTTTAGTTCAAAGATTTATTCAAAAAGTCTTTATAGTAAGCAAAGGCACAAAAAAACTGTCCTCAGTCCTCCAGATAAACTCATACATGATAATATTCATTCAAATCAGAATGGAAGTGAAGAAGACAAAACAACTTTCACAATATAGCTCTGGGTTAAACACATTCTAGGAAACACACCCACACGAACACCACACCAACACCCACACCCACAGAATTTAAAATTATGACCACCCATCTTAAGCCAAACTCAAACAAAAGATAAAACCATATATACAAGTATTAAACAGAAAGCAGAAAAAAATGGCCCATAGCTACACTTCCATGCAAAAATATTATAGAGCAGAGAAGCTAAATTTAGAACAGCCCAGAAATGCATTGGCTTATAAAGCTTCACTTTTACCAAGAAAGTTTCAAATCTGTTAGAAGCTCATTAACCTCTGCAATGAGGCAATGTCAGCCAAGGTAGAAAAGTACCGTGTTTCCCCGAAACTACGACATGTCCTGATAATAAGGCTGTGCCATATTTTTCCTGTGGGCAAAAATATACGCCCTCCCCTACTAATAAACCCCCAGGACAAACCCCCCCTCCAGCCAGGCAGAGTGCCACTCACCAACCTAGTGATATCCCAAAGGCGCCATACCGCAGGAGCCGGGACAAAGGTGCTCACATTGTTTGCCACTTTCAGGATACCGCTAGGTTGGTGAGTGGTGCTGTGCCCAGCTGGAGTGGGGGCTTGCTGGGTGGCTGCTCTCACGAGCAGCCGCCTGGCAACCCCCCTTTCCAGCTGGGCAGGATGCCACTCACCAACCCAGTAATATCTCAAAGGCGCTAATCTGTGTGGCGCTCTGCCCAGCTGGAAAGGGAGGTTGCGGGAGCGCCTGTTCCGCCCCCAGCTCACGTGCCTCCAAGCCTCACCATGCCCTGGCCCAGCTCTCCCTGCAGGACCAGGGCCCCGACGCTGCACTGCCACCACCCCCGTGCTCCGAGCATAACTGGCTTCCAAACTCTGGAGATCTGCTGCTGAGTCTTCCGGCAGCGGCAGCTCTGGGACTATGCTCTATGATTGTGGGCTGGCTGTTTGAAGACTCTGGTGAGACAGAACTGCTGCCTGAAGGCCTGCGGGGTGAGGAGAAGGAGCTGGACAATAACCAGCAGTCATAGCTGCCACACTACAGGTCTCTGAAGATAAGGTCTAAGCTGTCACCACTCTAGTGCAGGGCTCTCCATGATGCGAAGACAGCAGGGGGGGGGGAGAGATGCTCTGCAAAAGTCTTCACAAGAAAGGAGTCTTGCCCTTCCAAATGAGCAGCACAAAGGATGGTTCTATCTATATAACCAGGAGCAGAGTGCTCAAGACCCCCCACTGTCAACAACTGTTTATTTATTCAGATACTGTAGGCCTTGATTTCCAAACTGAAACCTTGTCTCTTTGCTGCTGGACCTAGACTAGCTGACAAATCTATAATGTTTGTGACTTTAAAGTTTGCTTGATCGTTCTTGTGCCTACTGTTGTGGATAGGAGATCTTCTTTAAAAACAGCTTGATGAACTTTAGGTGATTTGTCTGCAGTCCGATTTCTTTGCCACTTATTCATGTGTGTCACACAATTTATCGGTAAAGTTTGCAACCATCTCTCTCTGTGTGCTTGGCCTAGGATAGGACACTACTTTTCCTCAATTGATACTACAGCAGTTTATTGCAACATAAATAAACAAGTAAATAAATATGCAAGTAAGTAAATAATAAACACCCGTAGAAGCACACCTCCAAAATTAGAACTTTGTTACACTTCAATCCTGAGATCAAATGTGGGATAACGAAATTTCTCTGTAGACTTTTTTTTTAAATATCTGTTGCACAGAGCTAGATTTTAAACTGTTTTACTTCTGTTGTCTTTTCCAAAATAGTAGAATTAGAATAGAGTCCAAATTCCAGTATTACCTAAAAACACCCTCACAAACTAAGTGGGAAATTGGGCTTGATGTCCTGAATGGTCTCTATTTCTGTGGCTCAATGGAAAAAAATGTTTTCCATTTTCCATCCAAATTTACCTTGTAAGAGCTGGTGTAGCCATACTGCTTTGTACCGCAATAGCCATGGGAATACCCCCACAGCGAATCACTCCAAGTTCTTCTACCATTGCTGTAACATAGGAGAAATCCAAATTTAGGCCGCCATATTCTGAAAATAAAAAAAAACATTATCACTACAAACTGATTTAAAGTTATGAATTCTAGAAACACATTCAACTTCTCTGCTCAAGTCCATTTTAATGAATTACTGTGATGAATTACTGCTATCACCTATGGAATTAAAATGGTAGCACAATAGGTCTTTCGGAGAAAGATCAAGGCATGCTGAAGACATTTTGCCAACTAAGGACACCACTTGAAGTCAATCATGTTTTTTACTCAGACCAATGCCTAAAGGTGACCTGGATAGTATTCTTACCTTAACACTGATGAGAGGACGAAATCCTCTGATTCTTCTAATAAATTAGTTTGGGAGATGCTGGATAGCGTTTAAAGAATATTTAAGGAGAAAATTTAGGAGGCACAAGAGAATAGCTAGGTATGCTGCTGCTACTTCCTACACCCTATTGTCTAAGGCAACTACCTCACTATAATTCCTGTCCTTGGAGGACGCAGAGAGGTTAGCTTTGACTGGACTATGAGGCTATCATTCTAACTGCTTAAGGAGCTTGATTGACAGTCCCAGAGCAATAACATGAGTTGCAGAATCTCTCTGGCTGCAATCATTTTACAGTAGTTAACAACTTTATTAACAAAAAAAACCTCAAGAGCATATTATTCTAATCCATTATATATACAGCATACGTTATTTTTTTTCAGGTTGTTCCGTTACCTAAATTTCTGCCCTAGGTTAATGAAAACAGAAGTTTTTTACCACATACTGTAGGAGAGTAAATCTACACTACTCCAAAAAGAAGTCATTGATATGGCAGACGGTATATATATGAATAAATGAATCAAATTTATGCTTGAAGACTGAAAACAGGACATTGTGTCTACCACTAAATGTGGAGAATCAATAACTTCCAGCAAATGATTTATTATGCTTGCTTAATAAATGAAGGAATGAATAATTGGAATGGCCCATGTATCATTGGTATTATAGCTTCCAGCTCTATTCTGAATTGAATTGAAGGTTGCAATGGCAGATTTTTCCTACGGAGAACTTCAAAGCAATTTTTGAGATAACTGCAGTTAAAAGCATTTAGATTAGAGTTAGGCAAAAAAGGGCAGCATACAGGAATTTCTATCACAAAAAATGACCGTGAGGGCAAAAATAAGAAAACTTGAATGCTAACTTCACAATGACAAAAATCAACGTAGGATCAAAGCAGCAAAACGGTTAACAATTCCTCAAAGGTGACCATATCACAAGAATGGGAAGGGGGGAGGGGGAAAGTGTTAGTTGCTCTTTTAGAATTGTATCAAAGAATGATAGTATCCAACTGAAGCTTCCCTGTGTGACACAGACAAAAATACAAGTGATGGCTTAGTGGTTAGAATGCAATACTGGAGGCTACTTCGATTCTCACAGGCTCAAGGTTGACTAAGCCTTCCATCCTTCTGGAGTAAGTAAAATGAGCACCCAGATTGTTGGAGGCTGTAAAACACTTAGAAAGGGCTGTGAAGCACTATGAAGCGGTATATAAGTCTAAGAGCTATTGCTATTGCTACCTGTGGCTAGGGGTATTAGACTATATCTAGGATCCTTCTGAGCCTTCTGGATCCTTCAAACCAGGGCGGGGAACAATGGCCCTTCCTGAGCCACTCAATTCTGGGAGTTGAAGTCCACAAGTCATAAAGGGCCCATCATTCATCTCTGCTTTAAAACAATGATACAGTGAATGACTCAGTAGATGTGCTTACTGAGTTGCAGCTCCTACTCTCTGAAAAGATATCTATCTCCCTGGAGATTCATGCAGCTTCTTACAACATTCGGAAAATTATCAAAACCTGGCTGTTTAGGTAACCATGTAGCCCTTTTAGTTAGTTTTGTTTTGTTCTAGATTCTGGTCAGCTGTATTCTTCTTTTTATACATATTGCTTCCTTGCATATTTATTTGTAACTGCTGAGGAATCAAGCACCCTTGAAATACTGATGAATAAAAGAAATTAAGAAAACATAAATTACAAACTGAAGCTATCACAAAGGAAGCCCTCATGTCCTTGCTTATAAACTAATTAACTTTGTTTGCATAACTTTAGATAAACCAAATTTTATTGCCTACTGCAGGACAGATATGAGACCACACACACACACGTGCGTGCGCACGCACACACACAGCACATACAAAACAAAGTGGAAACTCTCTCTCTCTTTCTCTCTCTCTATGTGTGTGTAGAGGTGGACAAAAATGGACAAAATAAATAATCTTACAAAACAGAATAAAAATAAAAAAATTGCAAAATAAATATCTTTAATTTAGTAAATGGATTCTAGCAGGAATGAATTCAATGTACCAAACTAATAGGAAGAAATAACATTGGGTTCACTCTTTAATTTATGGAAGGAGGAAGTTAGGAAGGGCAGTCTAATACTTTTGTTCCTTCCTCTAACTAAATGTGTTTCTTCTAAACTCCACTATAGTTTTGCCATTGTCTTCTTGATCATTAAAAAATATTATTTTTAAGAGTGCTTGATAAACTCATTTCTTGACATCATAGTCCCAGAAAAGCAAACATATACTTAGAAAGACAAGATCTGAAGGAAACTACAGAGTTCATCTGTCTTTCACTTGGCTTGCCTAGGTTACACAAAATTCCTGGCAATAAGGGGGGAAAACGGCTGTTTTTTTAAAGGAAAAAAAGAACAATGTGTATATGCTGACTTCGTTTTGTTTGGAACAGAGGATGCTGAGTCAAACAAATCTCCCTGAGTTTTTATTAAAAAGTTTAGAGATAAATGTAAAATTTAAAGAAAGAGAAAAGGCAAGCCCGAATGTAAGAAGTTCACTGAAACATGTTTATTGCAAAAGAATCTATAATCCACTTTTCGTTATATGTTACATTTTCAAAAGAGCTGTGCAATAAAAGAATTAAAATAACAGAAATATCAAAGTTTAAGAACAATAATTTCTCCCTCCTGCTCTCCCTTCCCCCCCTCTTCCCCCCCTTTATATGAACAGGTAGACTTGAACTCATGACCATAATCACTCATGATTTGACAGTCACAAAGCAGTTCATCACATGACTTGACTTAATTTTTTTTGCAGTGGTTGTTAAAAAGAAAGCTGTGATTATTGAGTGCAGTGCTAAGTAAATCCTACGGTCACTAACAGTAAGTTCTCTCTGGAGCATTTTTGCTGAAAACCAAATATAAATGCCAGGTTTTGGCAAAAACATCATAGTGACAACAGGATGCTGAAAACAGCCATAAATCTGGGCTGATTGCCAAGGGTCCAAAATGCAGTTATGTGATTGTTGGGAAGGGCATCTGTCAGAACGGGGTCATAAGTACCTCAGGGGTACTTCAAAGAGGCTAAGTGACTGGTTGTAAGTCAAGGAATATCTTAATGAATGCTCATATAACTAAGCTTATACATACCTATTTTAAATATATATAAAATTTTAAGTATGTGTTTGTGCATATGTATTTGTGTGTGTGTGTCCATTTGTGGACTAAATATTAAATAATATTTTCAATCTCATATCATCAACAGATTGCAATTCTGATATGTTATAAACTATGACATGTTCTTGAACATCTGTTCTTTCATTTCAGCTAGTAGGAAGTTACTTGGAGAAAAGATTGTATTGCTTATTCATGCATGGAACAGAGTGCATCCAGCACTTTAAGCAACGTATAGTGGCTGAATTTTTGCTTGTCAAAAGAGTTCCACCAACTAAAATTCCTCACATTCACCCTGAATGCAGATTGCTTATGGTAAGGATGATAAATTAAGGACAATCAGATCACTCAAAGGAAGTTCCAGTTTTTGAAATCAGAAGTTGCTATTCATGTGGATTTCCCTGAATCTGGTACTGATATCAACTAAAAGTGCTAAATTAAAATATTCAAAACTTTGGAACAATTAATACGTATACGAAAGGAAGCACAAGAAAGGAAAATTTGTTGTAATGTGCTAAAACCTGGTCTCACACTTTTCAGGCTACCCAAATGGCAATTACAAAGTCGGATCTCATCATCTTATTCCATCTGCCATATAATAAAAACTGGGCACAATGCAATTTTCACCTTTTCTCAAAGCTGAAGGAAAACTTTTTTGAGCATCTGTTTGACTCAAATGAAGGGGTGGACAGAATCTGGCTGAAAAGACAAATGTAGCTTTCACAACTTTAAGAAGCTTCTTCATTGTTGAATGAAATATCTAATGAATATTGTGGTTATGTGGTAAAGCAAATGCACATAATGAAAAAGTTGTTGACAAGCATTATTTAATTCAAACTTTTGTTTCAGGCTACCTAGAATATAGAAAGGTTTTATACTGCAGAATTATACTGAAGGAGACGATATGGTATGTGCAGAATCATTTTAAGACACATGAATTCTATGAAAAGATGTATCAACATTATACTTTTAGAAATTTACTAAAGTCTTTTGAAATACTAATTTATATTAAATATACTTAACTTAATATTAGAAGATATTCCAGGTACTGGGTATATTAAAACTTAAATTAGAAAAGCAATAAATTTTATTAAAAATACTTTTGAACATAAATTGAAAAGAAGGATTGTACTAGGTACTTGTATAAAGCACATAGCAAAAAGGTAGCATATAAAATTAAAGTATGAAAGACTGGCCTAACAGCACCATGCATTTTACAGTAATGTATGTTGCCTTAGAAAAACATTAATTATTTTATATATTCCCCTCCCCTCTTATAACAATTGAACTTTGAACAGTAATTGTTCAAATATTCCAGGTCCTTCCGTATTTTTGCTCAGAAACACAAACTTACATTTATTTGTTGGTTGATTGGTTGGTTAGTGAATGTCCAAAGCACTTTTAAATACCTGTGAAAATTTTAAGTGTGTGTGGAGGGGTGAACTTTCAAACTTTTTAAATTGGTGGAAAATTGGGAAATCATATTTAAAAAAATATAAAGTGTTTAAAACAGTTATCTTGATTGACAAGTTAATAATGCTCCTTTGGAAAGACCCATTTCTAATGGATTACAGTTGACTCTCAAGCTGCTTTCCATGCACAAGTGCTTCCCTGAAAACTGTCTATCATATATCAAGTCCACACACAATTACACTCTCATGAATAAATAAAAATATTGAAAACTTGTACAACATTTTACAAAAAAAAAAAACCCTTGAAGAGGCAGAATAAAAATAGCAGTTCAGAAGAAGAAGAAGAAACAAAGAGAGAACGAGATAAGGAAAAAAAATAATAAAATAAATGATACAGCAGAATGTAATTTTCTTCTTCCAAGAGGTTAAATAAATAAGACTACAGAACAAAACCATAATAAACACCTGAATTCAACAGCTGGGCCAGATCAGGACTTGTCCAGCTGAACAAATGAAAAATTCCTAAAGAACACATTAAATTCTGCAGATACATCATATGCCTACACTTTATCCTCAGTGTTGCCTACAATTGAAATTCTGTGCCTTGTGAAGACTGCCTGTGTAGTCAAATTTGTGAACCATGGTTCTAAAATTAACTTATGACTTCTTATTGACTTCTGGTACTGAAACCAGAAAAAAACTTGGCTATAGGCAATAGACGATATCTGTAAATTGCTTCACTTGACTTTTCCTTAGTAAAAACTTGTTCTGCCAATTTGCACAGAATAATAAAACTCTGGCCGTAAAACAAAACAATATCCAAACACACTACTGAATCCAGGAAATGAACTAAAGCTTGTATTTCAGTATTACATAGTTTGAGTCAATATTTGGGTAAAACCACACCACATCAAACCCAACTCAACCCAACCCTTTATATATCATTTCTGACAAATTCAGGAAAAAATATTTTAAAAGTGTGTATTCCAAGTTATTTGGTTCATAGTGCGTCAGCATTCTAAAGTTTATTTTTAATTCTTACCAGTAAAATATATTCTAAGTACCATTAAAAAAATAAAAAGGAAAAGATTTTGAACTGAGAATTAAACTCCTGGGCATCTGGGAATTTTCAAATTTCTTTGAAAGTACTATCTTTCCCACTTTTCTTTTCTTAACAAGAAATAATACAACAGGTTTTGAAGAAGTGAGAATGTGAGAGAAAGATAATGGATTTTTAAGTAAAATGCTAAATCCTAAAATGATGATAAACCAAATTTAACATTAACTACACTGAGTACATATTAAACTGGGTATTTCCACAAAGGCAGGGGTGTCAAACTGGATTTGTTGGGATGGCTGGATCAGCATTATAGTTGTTGTCTACTGGCCAGATGGGGGGAGGAGAAGATGGGATGGATGGCTTCCTGCGGCACCCTGCCGGCCAAAACAGGGCATGTGGGGGGGGCATGTGCAGCTTCTGTATGGCTCCTTTTTGGCCTGGATTGCCTCCTGAAGCACTTTACACACAAAAATGGGGCACAGAAGGGAGACTTTGCTGGCCTCTTTGCCATGCGCAGCCCACCTCCATGCCTCATTTTGGCTGCCAGGGGCACTGTGGACCAGTCCTTTGCTATTTCCAATCAGGTACCGCGGGCCAGATTTAAGCACCCCGTGGGACAAATCCGGCCTGCAGGCCTTAATACCCTTGTACAAAGGAATTTCAAAGAATGAAACTCATTCAAAAAAAATTCAACAATATAAATTGATCTCAATTTACAACCATAACTGAGCCCAAAATTTCTGTTGCTAAGTGAGATGATTGCTAAGTGAGTTTTGCCCCATTTTCTTGCCTCAGTTTCTAAATGAATCACTGCAGTTCAAATTAGTAACTGTTGTTAAGTGATTCTGGCTTCCCCATTGACTTTGATTGTCAGAAGGTCACAAATAGTGATCACATGACCTTGGGACACAGCAACAATCATAAATATGAACCAGTTGCCAAGCATCTTAATTTTGATTACATAATCATGGAAATGCTGCAAAGGTTGTAACTTAGAAAAAGGGTCATAAGTCCCTTTTTTCAATGCCGGTGTAACTTTGAACAGTCACTAAATGAACTGTTGTAGGTTGAGGACTGCCTGTACAAGATGTTTCATATATTTGTTACCATGTATCTGTCTCTGAATAATAAAAGCAAAAGAGGTAAATAATGAGCAATTAATGAAGACTGATTCAACCCAAACAATGCACTGCACTCATGGTGCAGAAAAGCATTTTACAAAACTGCCTTTATGCGAAGATACTCTGTTTCACCAAAAATAAGATAATAAGGATAATAAGCCCAATTGGGCTTTTGAGCGTACATGCTAAAATAAGCCCTCCCAAAAAAATAAGCCCTCCCCAAAAATATTGCAACACAGCAACAGCCATGAGGTGACCATGCTCACCACCTCCTGCACCCCAAAAATAATAAGACCTCCCTGAAAATAAAGTGCTTATTTCCAAGTGCTTATTTTGTGGGTCAAAAGAAAATAAGACCCTGTCTTATTTTCGGGGAAACACGGTAGTGGTTCATGGAAATTTTTATGTCCTTCTCTACAGCGTGTTTTAATTAAAAATTATCTTTGATCTAACAACCATTCGGAAGATTTATATTCTGTTTCCCTAAATTAAAAGGATGTATATACCTAATTCTACATTTGGAAAGAAAAACATGAATCCCAAGATTAGTTCTGTACCGTTACCTTATTAAGTAACCACAAGTATATGTTATTCATCACAGAACTGGTCATTATTGAATGGGGCTAGAGTAGACAACCAAAGTTCAAAAATTATAGCAGCTTGTTTAGTGACTGTTCAAAAGGACAACATCTCTGGGAGGGAGGTGTCTTATGACAAGTGTTCACACTTAGGACCACTGCAGCATCCCCATAGTCATCTGCATTAACCCAAGGTCATACAATCACCATTTGTAACATTTCCAGCTGGCTTCCAACAAGCAGAGTCAATGGGGGGGGGCAGATTTGCTTAACAAACACATGAGTCACTTAACAACTGCAGTGATTCACTTAACAACTATGGCAAAAGTGTTGTAAAATGAGGTAAACCCATTTAAATGCCCCATTAACCAGGGAAATTTTGCGCACAATGTAGTCAGTCGTAAACTGAGAACTACTGTATTTTTCAGAGTATAAGATACTCCGAGTATAAGACACAGCTTAGTTTTGGGGAGAAAAATAATAATAAGAAAAATTCTGCCTCTGCCTACCAGCATCCATGGTATTCAGCTGACATATGGTAACAAAGTCAGCCAATGAATAGACATAGCAACTAAGTCAGCAATTAGGGCTATTTGGACTCTGAAATTTGCTGTGTGAGCAAGGAGACAGGAAGGACTCTGGCATAGCAGAGAACTGAAAGTGAAACTGCTTGTGTTTTGCTTGTATTTACTGCTATCTTGGAAAATCTGCTTTTGGTAATGTATTGTATATTATTATTATTTTGAATCCTGCTGAACCAGTTTCTTTCTGTGCTTTCTGAATGTGATTGCTGCTGCAAACTCTGACCAGCTAGGTCAGCTTCAGCATTTATTGTATCCTGATTCAGCACAGCTGATTGGCGGGTGGATTGGACTGCTGGAATACCCCCAATCAGCTGTTCCAGGCTGCAGGGATTGCCACAGACCCTAGCTGCCTCCCTGCCTCACATTTTGGCCTCTGGTGGGATGGGGTGGGACTATATTCAGTGTATAAGACGCATCAAAATTTTCATCCTCTTTTTTGGGGAGAAAAGGTGTGTCTTATACTCCGAAAAATACAGTATTTGTATTTAGTTTCCAAGTTTCTATATTCTAATCCCTTATATTAACAGATACATATACTGAATATAATTAATGAAGCTTGATGTGCATTTTGTTTTCTTGGTCATGGTTCATTTTCAAGGGCTTGACCTAAGAGTTCCTAGTTATTTTTGACCCTGCTTAGTTTTTTTTTAAGGTTAACTGATGTCCATTAAGTGCTGCAGAACCTGAATATAAGAATAAAATGTTGAAATATTCCACTACACTTGAAAATAAATGCTATACTATAATGGCAACTCAGTAAGATCTGGAATAGCTTCAAAATAAGTTACATAAAACATGAGCACTTTCCTTGCAAAATGGAAGAAGAAAAGAGACAAAAAATACATTATTACTAAGCTTTTGTTCCATTTTGTTCTATAATTTAATAACATGCATTCATAAAAATTCTCATTTTTGGCTATTCAAAGCAAAATTTGAAGTATGCAATTAACCCCTATTTGCTTTTCAAAGATGCTGCATTAATACAGCATTAGATATAAGAAAAAAAGAATATTTATGAAAAAGTCTAAAGTAAAGCATTTTTTAATACTGTAAACAGTCCATGATTAGAAATTTTAAAAGGAGTGGGAGATGGGGTGGGACAAAAGATTCAAACCTGTAAGAAAACTGAACCCAGCCCTCCATGCAAACCATCTCTCTTCAACTTCCTTAAAACTGACTATAGTAAAGGTAAAGGTTCCCCTCGCACGTATGTGCTAGTCGTTCCCTACCCAAAGGAGTGAGAGATGGGGCAGTGCTTATCTCCGTTTCAAAGCCGAAGAGCCAGCATTGTCCGAAGATGTCTCCATGGTCATGTGGCCACCATGACTAAATGCCGAAAGTGCACAGAGCACTATTACCTTCCCACCAAAGGTGGTTCCTATCTTTTCTACTTGCATTTTTACATGCTTTTGAACTGCTAGGTTGGCAGAAGCTGGGACAAGTAAAGGGAGCTTACTCTGTTACGTGGCGCTAGGGATTCGAATTGCCGACTTTTCTTTCTTTTTTTCTTTTTTTACTGAATTAATTTATTAAAGCATGAATTATTTTGAAATCTCTTTTTCTGAAAATATAATTTTATTTTAAATGATAGGTCATATGTTAACCAGAAATTTAGACTTTGGTTTGACCTTCATTAGTATTGTACAGAACCTTAATTGGAACTGGCAAGAAGGTAAGAGTCAAGCATGTTATTTTACGATACCTGCTTTGCAATATTTTTGCATCATACCTATATTCTAGGCTGGAAACCTTTTATAGAACTGTCATAAAAGTTACCTACAGATCTAAATTACCTTGTGAATCAACCTCAATTTCAGTCTTCTAGCAGATTTTATTTTTATTTTTTCCCTTCTACAACACATTACAGTCATTATATCAACATTGTTATATCATCACATCTGTATATGTATATAACATTTTGCTTCTATATTTACACACCTTTATACATATTCTATATATTATATATATTGTTTTTCGGCTTAATTAATTTTCTTGTTTTGCAGCCATTTGTACCAATTGTTCCAAATTTCATAATATTCCGACTCTTCTTTATCTTTTAATTTCAGTGTTAATTTATCCATCTCTGCACAATCCAAAGTTTTTTTATCACTAATTCGTCCGAGGGGGCATTCTTTTGTTTCCAGCATTGGGCAAATGCTATTCTAGCTGTACTTAGCAGATGTGTTAATATGTATTTAATTTTCTTTGTATATTTCCCTTTGATTATTCCCAGCAGAAAGATTTCGGGTTTGTATTTTATCTGTTCTCCTGAAATTTCTTGCACCAATTTCCAGATTTTTGTCCAATATTTTTGTGTTTCCGGGCAGGTCCACCAAATGTGATAAAAAGTCCCTTGTACTTTTTTACACTTCCAGCAGGTCGGCTTCATGTTTGGGTACATTTTAGCCAATGTTGTTGGTGGAAAATACCAACGGTAAAACATTTTGTATATATTTTCTTTTAAGTGCTGCTGATTGTGTTAGTTTATAATTTGTGTTCCAAATTCTTTCCCAATCCACTAGATCTATGTTGTAACCAAAGTTTTTTGCCCACTCTATCATGCAACCTTTAACTTTTTCTTCTTTTAATGTTACTTCTAATAAATATTTGTAAATTTTCGTTATGAGTTTATTTTCCGGGCCAATTAAATTTTTACCTATTTGTTGTAATTCTGTGTATATTCCATATTCATTCTTTTACATCTTTTTTGTATCTCGAATGTAGTTGGAGATATGGCCACCAATCTATATTTATATTTTGCTCCTTTAATTCCTGATTTGTTTTCAAATTCCCTTGGCTGTCTAAAATTTCACTATATCTAACCATTTTTGATAGATCAAGCATATTGGGATGTGTCATGGCTTCCATAGTGGAAAGCCATGTCGGTATTTTCATGTAATGTTTTTCTCTAATTTTATTCCAGACCTGTACCAGTGCATCTCTAATATAGTGTCTGTGAAAGTATTTTTGTTTCTTTTTACACCTTTCCCATAGGAAAAAATGCCATCCCGTTTGCAAATCGTGACCCTCTAATGTTAGTATTCTTTTATTTTTTAAATTTATCCAATCCCTGATCTATGTTAGTGCCTCCTATTTTGTAATAAAGCTCCCAGTCAGGGAGTCCCATACCACCTCTGCTTCTATCATCCTGTAGAGCTTTCAACTTTATCCTGGCTTTCTTCCCTTGCCATATAAATTTTAATATAATCTGATTCAATTCGGTTAAAAAAATTTCCCTAATTTTATGGGGATTGTTTGAAATAAGTATAATATTCTCGGTAGTACATTCATTTTTATTGTTGCTACTTTCCCTAATAATGATAATTGTAGTTTCCCCCATAATTCTAGACCTTTTTTTTATTTGTTGCACTAATTTTGTATAATTATTTTCTTTTATAGTTGAGCACTTTGCAGTTAGCCATATTTCAAGATATTTAATTTTCTTTGTCACTTGCAATCCTATTATTCTTTCTAATTCTTTATTTTGTTCTTCCTTCAAATTTTTAGTTATCATTTTAGTCTTTTCTCTATTAATCTTTAACCCTGCTACATCTTCATATTTTCCTATTTCTCACATTAAGCTATTTCCTATTTCTAGTGAGTCTTCTATAATGAATACCAAATCATCTGCAAAGGCCTGGATTTTATACTCCTCTTTTTTAAATTTTTAGTTCTTCTTATCTCCGAATTTTGTCTAATTCTTATTAAAAGACTTAAAAGTGTCAGGATAAAGAGCAGAGGTGATAATGGGCAACGCTGCTTTACTCCTTTCATTATTTTAAAGGTCTCTGTACTTTCCCCATTTAATAATATATTTGCCCTTTGGGTGGAGTATATCTTTTCTATTAATCTTTCAAATTGGTCCCCTAATTTCATAATCTTAATTTGTTGTATCATGAATTCCCAATTTAAATTGTCAAATGCCTTCTGTGCATCCAGAAAGACGAGTGCCACTTGTTTCTCTGGATGCACCTCATAGTACTCTAAAATATTTGCTATTATTCTAGTGTTGTTCCTGATTTGTCTTGTTGGGAGAAATCCATTTTGGTCTGGATGTATATAGTGATTTAATAGTTTTTTCAATATCTCCGCTATTATTGTTGTGAATATTTTATAGTCGGCATTTAACAACGAGATTGGCCTATAGTTTTGAATCTGTTTTTTATCTGCACCTTCTTTAAATATTAATGTAATATGTGCTTCCCTCCATGAATTGGTATTTTTGCTTTCATCAGTGCCTCATTGTATATCTCCAACATCAAGGGTTCTATTGATTCGTTCAATTCATCTATTATTTTGTACCATTCTGCTGGGAATTCATCTGGGCCTGGCGTTTTATTATTTTTCTGTTTCTGAATTGCCTGTTTCAATTCTAGTTTTGTTATTTTTTTGACAATATTTCTTTCATATTTTCTGTTATTGACGGAGTTTCTTCTCCATTTAGATATTCTTTTATTTGATTTCCATCTACTTGTTCCCCTTTATACAGATTCTCAAAATACTTGTATGCAATCTTTTTCTTCCCTTCCATTGTATGTTGTAGTTCACCAGTTTCCTCTTCAAGTTGATATACTAATCTTTTTTCTCTTTCTTTTCTCAATCTATATGACAGCCACCTCCCCGGTTTATTTGTTTGCTCAAACAAGTTTTGTTTTGTTAGTTTTAGGCCCTTTACCATTTCTTCCTGGCCTAATATATTTAATTTATGTTTTGCTAACATCCAATCCTTTCTAATTTTGTCACTTTGTGGCTTATTTTGTAATTCTATTTCTAAATTTTTAATTTCCTTCTCTAATATCTTCTGTTGTGCCCATTTTTCTTTGTTTCTTTTTGCTGAATATGCTATAATAATTCCACGGGAATAAGTTTTCATGGTGTCCCATAAATTTTGTATAGATGTCTGTTCTTTTGTGTTTTCCTTAAGGAATAATTCCAATTCGTTTCTACATTTTTGAATAAATTCTTTTTCTTTTAATATTTGCAAATTTAACATCCATCTTTGTCTAGTTTTTCCCCCCTTTCCAGATTATTTTAATGGGGTTGTGGTCTGCCCAAGTATTTGGTAATATTTCAATTGTATGTATTTCTGCCCCAATTTCCCCATTCATCCATGCCATATTAATCCGTGACCAGGATTGGTGTGGGTTGGAATAAAAAGTAAATTGGTTTTTTTTTCTGGTTCCATTTTCTCTAAATATCTATCAAGTTTAGCTCCTCCATCATCTCAAAACAGGTTGTTGGTAATACTTTTTTTTATTTTTAGTTTTTTTGTCACTTACGTAATCTTTTTTACTGTCTACTATGGCATTATAATCTCCTATTATGCAGATATTCCTCACTCCAATTTCTCTAATTTTTTCATATAATTTTTTATAAAAGTCCTTCTGATTTTCGTTTGGGGCGTATACTGCTACCAGTAGTATTGATTTTTGATTTATCCATATCTCTATCATTAATATTCTTCCCTTTGGGTATGCATAAATTAAATTTGTCTTTATCCCATCTTTAACATATCGTTATCCCTTTTCTCTTTTCTTCTGCTTTTTTTTTTTTTTTCAAAAAAGTTTTATTGGTTTTTTTAAAAACATTTATGTGGAAAAGGGGTAGGTGGAATTACAAATTTTGGCAGTTGCAAATGTGGCAGACGCCCCCTCCCTCCAAACTCCTAGGTTACATCAAAGTATCAAATCTTAATATAAAATCATAAAAAGTCAGCATCTTAATTCTAGAAAAAATAATTTTCAATCAATTTATATAATTATAATATATAGTCTAGTTATAAATTCATATTTACTTTCGGTCTGTTTATAACATTGTGATTTCCTTATTTATTTTTGTGATCTGAGTTTTCTTAGTGTTGCCCCTTCACCCCCCGCTGGCAGAGCTCCGGCCCCTCCCGTGTCCTGTATGTCTTCTGTTTTTTCTAGGTTGGCTTTGTTTTTTTCCATAAAGGCCTGTGCCTCTATGGGTGTATTAATTCTGATTCTTGTCTCCTCCCAGAATATTAGCATACCTTCAGGCATCAACCATCTAAACCACACCCCCTTCTGGTATAGTTTATTCGCCAATTGCGAATAATTTTTCCTTTTTTCCCTAATTTTTTTGGGAATCTGCTTTAGAATGGTTATCTCCCTATCACAGTATGTCAATGTTTGCCCCCTTTGCACACCCAGTATTTCATCTCTTGTGGTTTTCCTAAGAAATTTAATGTGAACCTCTCTGGGAACATTATGTGTTCTGGCATATGCTGAATTCACTCTATAAGCTAGGTCTATCTCCCAATCCATCTGCTGTTTATCTTTGTGTAGGTATTCAGCTAAAATATTAGTCATAATGTCCCTTATGTTTTCCCCATCTGCTTCTATTACATTTTGAAATCTAAGATAAAAGGACATTCTCTCAAACTCTATTTTCATTTGTTGGATGTCAAGTTCTTTGTTCCCCTTCTGTAAAGCCTCTACCCCCCCCCTCGCCTCCGCCACCCCACCCTCCACAAGGTCCAGTCTCTGTGAGTTCTTAAAGATTTGGGCTTGGTTCTGTTTGATTTCATCTTTCATTTCCCTTAACTGTTTCTTAATTTCCTCTCTTTTCTTCTGCTGATGCTGCATATAATTTTCCTAATTTAGGACATTCCAGATATTTTATATCTTGTTTTTTTTAAAGAATTTTATTGGTTTTTAAACATTTATAGGGAAAGGTAAAAGGGTACAAAGAAAATTTTGGCAGCTCCCGTGCTAGTGGTAGAAATCCCCCCAAATCTCACAATTTTTACAATGTTAAAAACAACATATAAAAGATAAGCATAAACAGAATCTTGTTTTACATTATATCAACCATGTGTTCAATCATCTCTTTCTTTGTCACTTTCTGGTATATCAACAATTATCATAGTATTTCAAATACATTTATTTTTGTGACCTGAGCCTTTTCGATATTGCTTCCTCCTCCCTGTCCCCAGATGGAGCCACAGCCCGCCCCTCCTTCATATCTTGCACATTACTACCTTTTTCACCACTTTCCCTATTTTCATCCTCTAGGAGAGAACTATGTTTTTCAAATGAAGGCTTCAGCCTCCTCCACTGCATTAATTCTAATTCTACTTCCCTCCCAAAAAATCAACATTCCCTCTGGCAATAACCATCTAAACCAAACTCCTTTTTTCCCTTATTTTTTTCGGAATTTGCTTAAGAATGGTAATTTCTTTATCTTTATATTTTAATGGTCCCTCCCTTTGGGCCCCTAGCACCTCATCCCTCGTGGTCCTCCTAAGAAACTTAACATGTACCTCCCTTGGAACATTGTGTGTTCTAGCATATGCTGAATTAATCCTGTAAACCAGATCCATATCCCACCACAATTGTTCTTTATTTCTCTTAATATATTCTGTTAAAATTGTACTCATAATATCCTTAAGATCTTCATTTTCTGCTTCTGGTAGGCTCTGGAATCTGAGAAAAAAGGACATTCTTTCAAGTTCTATTTTTGCCATAAAATTTTCCAATTCTAAATTTCCCTTCCAGACTGCCTTAACCTCCTCCGCCAATCCAGCTGCCCCATTCTCCAACACCCCAATTCTTTGTTTGTTTTCTGTTATATGTTGTTGTACAGCTCTGAGTTCATCTTTAAGATCTGTCACCTCTTTTTTCAACTCATTTTGACCCTCATAATTTCCTGAAACATTTGGCTAACAGATAGTTCTTTTGAGCTCTCTCCAGTCCCTTCTTGTTGTAACAATGAAGTAATCTTCATCTGTTGCATGCTTGGACCAGAGGTGGCAGAGGCAGGAGCTGAGAATGACTTGCCTGTTGGAGGTTTTTTGGGCCCCATTTATCTACGTTCAGGGATGATAAGTCTTTTACAAAGAGAATGGCGTCAGTGGAGCACGCAGCTGTGCCGGTCCAAGGCAGCAGGCAAATCCAAAAGTAAAAAGTTATTTCTCCTTCACAGTTCCAAGACACGGAGGTACACCAGAAAGAGGAAAAGTCAAATAGTCAAAATTAATCAGGAAGACCACGTAACAGGGGAGGTCCAGAGCATCTTCAGAGGGGGTATTAAGACAATTACCAGAGATTTTTTTCCCAAAGGTAGTTTCAAAAGGCAGCCTTCATTTATAAGTACAAAACCAAAGACGGAGGGGCACCATCTTGGCTCCTCCTTTCGCAGGGAGAAGAACAAGGAGTTCCATAAAGTTTTTTTCCTTTTAAGAAAACAGCTCAGCAGTCACCTCTTGCAGCTGTGATATCAATCTTTCTCAGATAGTTAGTACAAGTGGCAAGTCAGCCTTTATTCTCTCTCCATTCCGATATAGAGAGAGATAGTTCAAATGGCGCTTTGTCTGAGGGGGGGGGGGGTAAAGCGAAAGAAACACCCCCCTCTAATCTTCCAGTTTCAAATGGATTGAACAAAAACTTACAATAGTCTGCTGCTTATCTGTTAACGATGATTAAGGAGATTAGGGCGGATCTCTCCCCACCGGCATTTCAGCTGCTCTTCTTTCACTTAACTCTTTCTTCCTGGAGCCCATTCGGCAAAAGGGCAGACAGCCCGCAGCTGTTTCATGCCCCCCCTCCAATCCCCGGCTCCTGGGGTGAGGCTGGAAACACCCCCGCCGGCTGCCGCCGAGTCTGGGGGATTCCAGCAAGCCGCCCTGTGGCAGAAGACCCCTCCAGGGTCCCCTATGCTCCTGAACGGAGCCCACTGGGGAGACGAGCAATGGACAACACGTCCGTCACCTACAGGAACTGGAAGTGACTCTCCTTATATCTTGTTTTTTAATGTGTGTTTCCTATAAGCATATTATGTCTGCCTTTTGTTTTGTTAATTTTCCCAGATATGCTTTCTTTTTGTTGGCGAATTTAAACCGTTAACATTTACTGACAATAATTGAATTTCTTCTTCCATCCTCCTAATTCTCCACCTGTCTTTGTTTTTTATTAACTCTAGTTTCTTTTTTGGCTCCTTGTTTTTGGTCTCACTTCCTCCTCTCTCTGTTGTTCTTCCTTCTCCCTACTACTTCCTCCCTGTTCTCCTTCCGTTATTCTTTGTTGTCGTTCTTCCTGGCTTCTATATTCCATCTCGTCTTTACTGCTCTGTTCCTCTTCCGGGCCTACTAGTTGCTCATAAATCCTGTGCCTTCTCCAGATTGTCAACTTTAATCCTTTTCTCCTACCAGGTTACCAGCATCCCTTCAGGTACTAACCACTTAAATAGTATAGCTCGTTTAATCAATTGTGTCCCCAGGATTGATATTCTCTCCTTTGCTCCCTCACTCTTCGCGGGATTTGTTTCAGAATTTGTATCTCTTTCCCTTTGTACATCATCGGCTCTTGTTATTTTATAAATTATATCTCTTAATTTTTTCCTCGCGAATCTGATCTGTAGTTCTCTAGGCAATTGGTGTTTTCTGGCATAATTGGTGCTTACCCTGTATATATCGTCCAACTCATTTAGAATCTCATGTCTGTCTCTTTTTAACATCTCTGCTATTAATCCCAACATTATCATTGGTAAATCTTCCTCTTTTGTCTCTGTTACATTCTGGAATCGAAGGTAAAATGCTGCATGGTCCATTTCCAGGTGCATGAGAGAGTCTTCTAAGTTTTTGCTTGAGGTTTTCATCTGCTGTTCAACTAAGTTTAGTTTCTTCTCTGTTTGTTCTGTTCTTTTTTCTACCGCTTTTATTGACTGCTCATTTTTTCCAGTGTTTGTTGTATAATTCCCATTTTGTCATCTAATTTCTGTATGTCGTTTTTAACTTCATTTTTCATTTCACTCATCTCTATTTTCATTTCATTCATATCCGTTTTTAATTCACTGTGGCTTTAGTTTCTTGGATAGTTAGCAGTGCTGTCTGCACACTTTCGATATTCGATCCAGAGTTTGGTTTTTCCATTGTAGTCATTTCTTCTGTTGACCTTTGGGATGCTGGAGAAGCAATCAATACCTTTGTCATTGGATTTGTCGCTGGGTTTACAATTGCCTTTCCCCCCGGTTCTCAGTGCTGTTGTTGTGATATTTGCCATCTCTCTTAAAGTTTTATCTTGTTCTTTTAGTATCTTATATATGTTATCCCAAATTAGCATCCAATATCTTTCCCCCCCCCCTTTTAAAATGATTCCTTAACTTAGCTTGTTCTATCTATATTAATATACAAACAGTAGTCTTAAAGCAGTATAAGCAACTTAAATAATATCTATAAATTATTCAATAATAACTGGAAATAGTAAAAAAGAAGTAAACAAACAGAGAGGGAAGGACAGAGAGAGAAAGCCTCAGTGCTCATTCATATCAACAGTACTATATCTTAAAGGTACGATTATTTCATTATATCCTTAGTATGATTACTGGAGTTTAACTCAGATAGGTATTTATAACATAGACACACACACACACACACACACACACACACGAATATCCATAAGCTTTCTACTTACTTGTTTATGAATATAAATATTGATTTGAGTACTTATTTATAGGTATTATAAATATTATATATATAGATATTTGTTCTGACTCCCCTTCCTCCTTTTGCCCACACAGAACACACTCCAGAACAATACAAGGTAAACAAAGTTTATTCCACAGACAGATAGAAGGTTCCGTGGCAGTAAACCACCAAGACAAAACTCACAAATACAAGACACGAAAGCTAGGTTTCAAGACTAGAACTTCTTGCATGAGTTCTTTGTTGACTGCTGCAAAGGATGTATGTACAGTCAACCCTTTTATAGCCTGGAGAGGAGTCTCCTGATCAACAGCTGAGAGCCCTTACCGCCGATAATTACGCCCACGCTCCTTGCGTCTATGGACACAGCGATAACGAGCATCCAGGAACTCCCTGCTCAGCTCTAACTCATTGTCTCGTGACTCCTCCCCAAGGCATGGCATTGGGAGCCCCCCTCCTCTGGCTCTCACTGCTGCTCCATGCCTCAGGCGTCTCCTGGTGGCCGACCAGACTCTCCGATCCCTGCTCAGAGTCGGAACCCTGTCCAGGGTCCTCCACCTCCTCTTGAGCTGACTCATAGGGACCCTCACTCTCGGAGTCTGGTGGCAGCTGCAACGGCTCCTGCTGGGCCACAACAGATATTGTATATAATTGTAATTTATTTCACTAAACTATTAATGCAGTCAGTTCATTCACTACTTTTTCTTTAAGTTCTGGGTTGAGTTACTTTCTTTTCAGTCTTTGCAAAATTGTCCACATTCTTCTAAATGGTTCTAAATAATTTCAGCACAGCTGTTGCATCAGTCTCTTCCCCTTCCGTTTCGTTGTTCTCTTCCTAAATAATGTCTGTCAACCGCTGCTCTCAAGCACACCACAGTTCTCCAAGTTCTCCCTCTTACTCGATTTATTTTCACTACTTGAGTCTGTATGACTTAGAGTCAGGTTGTACTCTTTCTTGTTATCTCCCCTCCGATCGCTCACTTACACCAATTAGTTCTTCGGGCCGGTCTTTGCCTCTAAAATCTGCTGCTCTCACTCCTCCAAGTGGCCTCTCGGTTACAGAGCTCTCTCACCCAATCTCTGGAGACTCACTGCTTTGCCCGTTCTCCTCTGTGATCTTCCCTTTTCTGCCCACACTCACTGCTGTTTCCACTCGCAAGCCGGTCTGTTAATCCACTTGATGACACAACAACAAGTTGATTAAATTCTTCCTTCCCCTTTTAGATAGTTTGTTGAGACTTCAAGTCCGCCATTGAAACAAGGCAGATGCTTGCATGCTGGATTAAAAGGGTATCCCCACGCCGTAACAGGCAGTCGCCCTCCGCCTCATTGGTCCTAGGGTTTCCCTACTCCTCCGCATCTCTCTCCAAGATTGGCATATCCCTGAAGGGGTCCTCCAAACATGTAGATTGGGATAAGAAGTCAGAGTCCTGATTTCTTCCCCACACTTGTCTTGACGTCACCCCGAATTGCCGACTTTTCAATCAACAAGCTCAGCGTCCTAGCCAGTGAGCCACTTTGTCCCTTAAAATTGACTATAACGATATATAAATCAATAAAATTTGAAGACTGCTTCAATGTCTTGTTTGATCACAATTCTCAGTGAATTCCATAATTTTAAGTGACCAGAATTACCCTAAGTGGCTATCTTTCAGCAGCTATGGGATTCAAAATCTTCAAAATTAGCTCTTTTCTGGATTTTAGCTTGATTCCTACTTAAGACAGCAGCAATCCAAAGCAGAATATTTGACAGACAAAAAGTGAGCATGTAATATAATTAAACTTAATCATCAACAACACAACTGTACATAAAAACTGTTATATCACACATTCAAAGCTTCTATTAAGGAAACCAAATGCTTAAGAAAGCTGGCTTCCACGGTTAGCTGGTTTTAAGTAGAAAAAAAAACAATTTCATGGTGATAACACACCCTCTATTGCTTCAAGATCTGCTCAACAATAAAACCACTAACTTTGGAGAAGGAGGAGCCATGTCACAATGACACAATATGCGGTCTCAACACTCCAGGACCGCCACTGACACTTTTGCCGCTGGACGGTCCAGCTGGACCTAAAGCATCCCATAGAGACGGTGACCAGGAAGACAAAGCCTTGCTGGTCTCAGGGACATCGCAAAGTCCCTGATTGACCCAAAGGAAGTTCTTCAAGCCGGCAGTAAACAGGCAGCCCCAGGCTGATGAAGTCGGGACGGCTCCAGAAGGAAGGAAGTGAAAAGAGAAAATAAGTTCATCTGGTGAGATTTTTTTTTCTATTTTGGGAAAGACTGCCCAAAGAAACCTTTTTTTTAAAAAAGCCAAATTAGATCCTCAAGCAAGAATTAAGCTGCGAAATTAATTAATACTGGATTGCATTGGAAAGCATTTTTTTCTTTGTAACTGTATTTTGTGGATTGAAGTGCTCATAACATTTTTTGTTTCTTCTCTTAAAGTGAATGGATCAACTTTTTTTCTTCTTCTGCTCTTTGTTACTTTATTTTTTGATTTCTGGAATAAAACCTTTCTTTTTGTTTTTAACAATTCTTCTTATTACTTGTTATTAAATTTTATTAAAGAACTTTATTCCATTTAAGCCTGAGATAGTGAAAGTGAGAAGTAGCAACATTGCCACTTGGAAGTCAGAAGCTGGAGTTTTTGAAACAATGTATCTCATTTTTTTATTTTTGTTTTCACTGACTTTGTAGCTGACGGGTTTGTAATTTGTTTATACAAACTGATAAAGAGCCAAGGGCATGAATTGTTTTTGCAGGTGCCTGTTAGAACTATTTTGGCAGGGGAGAGAAAGGGGGGGAAACAAAACAAAACAGAACCCTTCTCTTTTGAAGAGCACAAAAAAAATCTTATTTATTGGAAGGATATGGCAGAATTGAGAAGAAGTTGGAAAAACTAGTATTCATCACATCAAAAGATGAAGGGGTCGGAGCCCCAAAAACTAAAGGGGAGAATGAAGATATAAAAGATAAAGACAAGACAACAGATGAATTTATTAATGGAGCAAATGTGGCTGAAAGTGGAATGAAGGGAACATGGAAGAGGGATTTCGATGAATTGGAGCTCTACCCCAGATTTTAAGATACAGAAGAAGAAAAAAGGGTAATGATGATGGATTTAACAAGAGAAACTCTTTCAAAACCATGATTGATAACCAAAAACAAGCTAACTTTAAAAATAATTGGAGAGCAATGATATTACATGAGAGATCCTTCAAGCAACAAAGCGCGGAGAGAAATCTATAAAATCTTATAAAGGAGATAAAAAGAAGACTGACACCACAATTGGCAAGAGTGATAAGACTGTTTTGTTATTGAAAAGATACAGGTTGATAATGAAAGTTGATAAGAAAAAATTAGTTAATTTTGGTTGAGCAATAAGTAGGAATTTAGTAATTTTTAGATTGTTTTAGATTGTTATTAAATGTTTATTCATCAACAATTAAATAACTATAATTAACAATAATGGAATGATAATGGATACAACTTAATGATATATACCAGCGATGGCCAACCTTTTTTGGCTCACATGCCATAAGTGGGGGGAGCACAGGGGGGTCATGTGCAGGCGTGCCACATCCATAATGCAATGCGCGATCTCCCAGTGCGCATGCACTGACTACAGGTGCTCCCCCCAATTTTTACATGCATTTTTCGCCCTCCCAGGCTCCAGAGGATTTATAGGAGCCTAGGGAGGGTGAAAACAGCCTCCCCCGCCTCCACCCCCGCCCCCACCCCCCAAACGCCCTCCGGAGGCTTCAGGGACCTTCCGGAGGCTTCCCTGACGCCTTCGGAGCACTCAAAAAGACCCTCCGAGCAAACCAGAAGACACTTCTGGTTTGCTCGGAGGATCGTTTTAAGCATTCCAAAGGCTTCAGGGAAGCCTCTGGATGGTCCCTGAAGCCTTCAGAGCACTCAAAATGACCCTACGAGACAAACCAGAAGTCCGTTCCTGAACTTCCGGTTTGCCCATAGGGCTGGTTTTTTTACGCTCCGGAGGCTTCACGGAAGCTTATGAAGCCTCTGGAGGGCCTCCGGGGGGCAGGGGAGGCTCTTTTCGCCCTCCCCACGCTCCTATAAAGCCTCTGGAGCCTGGGGAGGGCAAAAAATGGCTTTAAAAAAGATTGAACTCAGCTGGCCAGCACACACATGTGTGCTGGCCAGCTGACAGGGCAAGGCCTCGTGTGCCCTGACAAATGGCTCCGCATGCCACCTGTGGCACGCATGCCATAGGTTCGCCATCACTGATATATACTATGTACTGTTAAACTAGTAAAAGAAATCTGGATATAGATTGCAAATTGTGACCTGGGAAAAGACCTATAAATTTTACTAACAAACTTCTATTTAGGTTTTGTCATAAAGGTGTAATGTTTTTTTTGGGTTTGACGAGAGGAGTTGGGATATAAATAGTACATGACTTTTAGCTAATTATAATAACAACATGGAAATGTTGATGGATATTGTTTAATAATATATACATGCTCTGGTATTGGTAAAAGCAACTTGGATATAATACTCTAAACAGCGAGAAAAAAAAAGCTTAGAAAATTTATTAATTGATTTTTACTCAGAATATGTCATAAAAGTGTAACGTTATTGGAGGATTTTTGAAATAGTTAACAAGTGCCATTATGTGGTTGTGTTTTTAAGTATGAATAAGTTCAGGCAGAAGCATGTTCAAATAATTGTAGTCAAATGAGAATTGTGATATATTGATGGTAAGATATATAAAGATTTTTAATTTAAAGTGTATAATCTATGATGAACTACAAGTAATGACAATGGAAGAAATGCACAAAAGTTATTTTTTGCCAATCAACATGCTTTCTACAAGATGTATTGAAAGATGAGTCTTTTTTATGTTTTTGTTCAATTAAAATAAAAAAAAGCTTTTTAAAAAATAAATAAAACCACTAACTGTTAGGCATATTCAACTAATCCTGTGCATTATTAACCACACCATTCTTTTATAGTACATCCAGCTGTATCTATCCCTTAGTGAAAGACAGTGCTGTACTTGGAACTTAGAATACTTTAATATTTGCAGAAATTACTTAATTAGACAGAAGTCTCTCCAAAACAGCCCAATGATGAGTCAATATGCTCTTCGGCTGTAAATACTATTATGCAAATGAGATAGTAAAGCCAGAAAATGGACACAAGTCAGTTTAATAATATGCTGGTACAATTTTCAGGTTGTAAGACTTTTCAGTTTGCTTATCTTTAGGACTTTTATTTCTTGCATACTTTGCAAAGGTTCGTAACAAATAGTCCTTAATCACTTTAAAAACATACTTTTATCACATAGAACATTAAACAGTGGGGGGATAACCTAAGTTAAAAACAAATGCATTTAAATCACTTAATTAAAGCAGCAAGTAGAATTATTTATTAAAGAAGCTTATGAAGTATGAAGTTTATACAGTTTGACAGCTCAAGTAAAAAACAAGTTCTAGTACCATATTCAAAACATGTTCCACATAAAACCTGCTTTAGATTTAAGAAAAATTGTATTTGCTGGATTTTGTATTCCAGTCCATTCAATGTTATAATTAGAATGCACTTAGAAAGACCAGCCTCTAAATGCTTCAGCCAAATATTAAACATGCTTTCTAAATTACAGGCAATTATTAAAGTATGTTCCTTTCTCACCGGTTGGCTTGTCTATTCCAAGAAATCCAGCGTTCCCAAGTGCTTTAAATACTTGGTGTGCTGGAAATTGTCCTTCTTCTTCCCATTTGTCCACAAATGGATTGATTTCATTGTCAATAATCTGTAATGGAAAGTAAGGGAAGGATGAAAATCGGAAAAGGTTACAGGGTGATATTACATCAATAGGGCAAATATTATTCTAATACAGGCATTAGGGTAATTTATTCCATGCTTTCCTAAACAGAAGCTATCCAGATCTGCTGGACTACTATTACCATAATCTCCAGCCAATATAAGGCAGTCAGAATCTAAAACCATAGGGTGGAATGCTGCTTTAATGCAGTAATGGGTTTACTAATTCCAATTTGGTTTGATGGACTTAACCCAGCTCAAAACCAGCTTAAACTAGAATTAACTGAATGGAAGATTTGGTTACCAATCCTATTAGGTATTGTAATGCCAACAACAGCTTAACTATAATGTTTTAGTTTTCTGAATTCTTCATTCAAATCTAAATAGATACTTAGTGACATGAAGCTTAAAAATTGTTTAATATTTTATCTTTAAATGATACACAAAATTGTACAAGATGAAAAAACGACGTAGTTTATTTCAGAAATGCTGGAACCAAATCAAGAAATAATTTATACCATTGGTTGATAAAATCTATTATCCATAATTTAATCCTGGGTAAAAGTGCTGAGATATTGTGGAGACAAACTAAAAGGATAATCTTCCTAGCTGTGTCCATTGTGCTACTTTATAATGCAATTGATTGGGTCTTGTAGGTGAACAAGAATGATATCCATAGGTAAATCTGTAGGAAGGTCATCTCACTAATCAGAATTTCCATTTAATCATCTCTGTTTGGAGTATGCTATTTGTAACTGCATTTGTTTAATTGTGACAATGTAGGGAAAACTTGAGTGTTCTAATTGCACAACAATATCTTTTTCTCAAGTCAAAATTTCAATACCCATGTTGAGATTGCTCAATAAGCAGTAGCTCAATTTTTCTGTCTGTTTTGAAGGATGTCACCTGATTGCTCAATTCCTGTTCTTCTTGGATGATGAAATCAGCTAGATTGGAACAGGTCCATTCTTGAGAAGTAATTTATGATTACTAAAATGCAGGATGTGTCTCTACCTGCTTCAAGGAAGTTGATAAACCACTCTTGAAAATAAGGTCCTTCCCTTGATCCAGAGATCTTGCTTAATTATAGGTCATTCACAAATATTCCATTGCTGGGTAAGAAAGATCAAGAAAGTAGTGGCTTCACAACTCTAGACACACTTAGCTGGCTTGATTTTTGGAACCTATTTCAGAGGTTTTATCTAGGACATGATACCAAAACTGTTCTGTTTGCATGGTTTGATGGCCTATGGCAGATTGGGAAACAGGTAAAGGTAAAAGTTCTCCTCGCACGTACGTGCTAGTCGTTCCTGACTCTACGGGCTCATCTCTGTTTCTAAGCTGAAGATCCAGCGTGGTCTGAAAATGTCTCCATGGTCATGTGGCCAGCATGACTATTTAGTCACAGTATGTTGTTAACTTCCCACCAAAGGTGGTCCCTATTTTTTACTTGCATTTTTTATGTGGTTTTGAACTGCTAGGTTGGCAGAAACTCGGACATGTAATGGGAGCTCACTCCATTATGTGGCATTAGGGATTCAAACTGCTGACCTTTCTGATTGACAAACTCAGCATCTTAGCCACTGAACCACCGCGTCCCTATAAATTGGGAAATAGGATGCTGCTAATTTTCCAAACCTCTTGTTAGTTTTTAATAATTTATCAACTATGGTATTCTTCTGTACCATTTGCTATGATCCAGCTTTGTGGATATTTCATACTGTTTTTGGTCCTCTCTGTAAACATACTGAGAGCTGACTTTAGGGAAGACATGAAAGGGGCAAATAGGAGAAGAAAGGAAGGAAGGAAGGAACAAGCTGTTAAGAAGAGATTTAGAAAAAAGATTACACAAAAAGAGTAGGCTAATGTCTGACTTCCTTTTTCCTAAAGTCTAACAACACTGGTTCCATGCCCTGGTGTCATTGTAATATGTACTTCCCATCACTGGCCGGCTGTGATATGAAAGGAAGGAAAATACATAAAGTAATGATCTGAAGACACTGAACAGGACGTGACTGTGTGTAGAAAGCTGATAAGAATTCAATGTTGGAATCCAGTGTTTAGAGACATCTCTAGCTAGCTAGCTGGCTCAACCTTTTCCAAGCTGAACTATGTATCCATCTCCAGATATATTGGAATTATAAAGAAACAAGGAAATAAGATAAAAAGACAAATTATAAGAAACCCGAATAATTCTCCTACATCTCCACAAACCACAATTCAATGTTCCTTCCTTTCTCTCAAAATATGGAGTAATCCTCCTTTGTGGTTTTAAAATACATTATCTAAAACTAGTCCCTGGTGTGGGTCACATTTTAGGCTAGAATTAAAATAGGTTTTTTTTTAAAAAAATGGAAACATTTTCTTACAAGTTTATCCTTTAATGTATTAATAGATGCTATTGATTGTAAACAATATTTATGCTTGCAATTCAAACCCTGCATTCTCAGCACCAATTTGCAAGGATTTATTTAAAGACCGCATGATTGAGAATTTTTACTAAAGAATATTTCAAGTACTATTCACAATTGAGAATACTACTTTGGCAACTGTATAGTAAGTGGCCAGTGAATTTGTAGAATACAATATTTTGTACCATTAAGTGTGTCTGCATGTTTTAGTATATCTGACTCTCTGAGAAAAATAAGAGCTCATTTAAGTTATATTACTACTACAGTTCTTCTGTGTCTGGAAAGCTAATTTCTTTTTATGACAAAATAATTTGTGGAATAAAAATAGCAAAGAATATATCCTCCTAGAATTCTTTAAGAATAATGTAAAAAGCCTTGTAAAAACTAAAATTAAGATCAATGAATGATAATATAGCAGAAGCAACAATACAAAATATCTTACCCATTCTTTCATTAACCTATACTAATAACTGCTTATAAAAGATATTTTATTAACATTTTCACTTTAAATTTTCTATGTTTTATGAACTCAGGGAATGATCCTAAGTGCAATTATTGTGTTAATGTTTCTAATAATGAATTCAATAAGCAGTTTAATGGTTAATGTCATTAGTTTATATAACGGAAGATATGAGGGAACAGGTGAAGTTGATTATGAAATCATCTGTATTAAAGTACTCTATTAAAATTAAGAGGAAAAAAAATTGTTACTGAGAAGCTGGAGAGCTTTATAGACAGAGAGGCCCCTTCCTTTAAAATCCACTGAAACAGTCACATATGTAACATGTGGCCCGAGGCCCCTGCATAGCCCATTTTCGGTCTCCCAAGGTCCCCAAACGGCCAAAATGGGCCACACGGATGATGCACATGGCCCGTTTTGCCAGACAGAGGCACTACAGGCCGGTCCTTTGATATTTCCAACCCAGCTCCAAGGGCTGGATTTAAGCAACCTATGAGCCATATCTGGCCTGCGGGCCTTAAGTTTGACAACCCTGCTTTAATCTAATCCTCTTTCATCGTAATAATCAACATAAAGGAATTTTATGAAAATGTGGCTTTCTTAATTACTGCTACATATATGACCCTAATCCTAAGCCCGTAACAAATTTCCTCATTGAAACAAAATGTATACATAGATGGATTGTGCAAAGCATTCCAAGAATTTTGCTGGTTGAGGTTTATCAAAGCTGACATCCAAAAAAGCTCAGGATTATTCCTCCTCCACCGCTTCTCCTCCCTCCCTCTGCTCTTCCTCCTTCTCTTCCATTTCTTCCTCTTTTTCTCTCTTTCCGTCCCCCTGCTCCTCCTCTTTTATCTCCTGCTGCTCTTCCCCTGTTGAGGGAGATGCAAAGTTCACAAAATGTCTATCTTACTATGATAAGGGTTTCATTATTGCTTTATTTCCACAGGAGGAAGTATTTATTTGTTTAGAAAATTGAATGTAAAGAAACATTCTATGATCCTGGTCTCCCCAGTGACATTAGGGTTTATTTCCAGGCCAGGTTTGCTGTACAATTTAATTATATTTCTTTTTAAATTATTTATGAAAAATGAATAAACCAAGCTGGCCTACTCATAAGCAAAGTAGCAGCATCAACTATTTTTTACAGGAACATCCTTGGATCCCTCATAGGTCCCCCCCTCATTTGTTTAAAGGTTATGTTTGATGTTACAATAACATAGTTTGTAAAAAAAAAAAAAACTTTAAATAAACCAGAGTGGTAGAGAACAAACAACCTGAAAATTTAGTGGAGGTACAGTGGATTAACCTCACTAGTATGGCTCCTGTATAGAGGCTCCCTATGATTTCCTGTGTCCATCATAACACATATATTAGTGAATGGAAAAGACTCCCCAGTAGCTAAAATTCTTCAGAGTGTCCACAACATACAATCAATTATTAAAATTTCAACACTTGTTCAAACACTCACTTGTCCATTCAAGAAACTACAGATTAAAACAACATTTTTATTTGATTCCAACAATCCTTTATTGATTGAAATATTTCCATCAATTACTAAATACCCTATTTTATTATTTATTGGAATTGTAGAATGAAGAACTGCATATAGCAGTGATTGCGAACCTATGGCACGCGTGCCACAAGTGGCACGCGTAGCCATTTGTCAGGGCACGCGAGGCGCTGCCCTGTCAGCTGGCCAGCGCACATGCGCGCGCTGGCCAGCTGAGTTCACCTTTTTAAAAGCTATTTTTCGCCTTCCCCAGGCTCCAGAGGCTTTATAGGAGCCTGGGGAGGGCGAAAAGAGCCTTCCCCCCGGAGGCTTCATGGACCGTCCCTGAAGCCTTCGGAGCACTTAAAACCACCCTCCGAGCAACCGGAAGTGATTTCCGGGTTGCTCGGAGGGTGGTTTTAAGCGCTCCGAAGGCTTCAGGGACCGAGGCTTCCCTGATGCCTTCGGAGCGCTTAAAACGACCCTCCGAGCAAACCGGAAGTCACTTCCGGTTTGCTCGGAGGGTGGTTTTAAGCGCTCCGAAGGCTTCAGGGAAGCCTCCGGACGGCCCCTGAAGCCTCCGGAGGGCCTCTGGGGGGTTGGGGGAGGCTCCTTTCACCCTCCCCAGGCTCCTATAAAGCCCCTGGAGCCTGGGGAGGGCGAAAAAAGCATGTAAAAATGGGGGGTCGCGCGTTGTACGCGCATGCGCACTGGGGGGGTCGCGCGTTGCATTATGGGTGCGGCATGCCCGCAGTCGACCCCCTGCGCTCCCCCCACTTGTGGCACGCGAGCCAAAAAAGGTTCGCCATCACTGGCATATAGTATCCCTAGCATTAAGATTACAGTGTACAATTACTATACTGATATTTTATGAAAGCCAGGAAGATACATCAAGGACAAGCAGTTCTGATTAATTGTAACAAGACTTTGTTACTTTTTCTCGCAAGAGATTCTAAAACACCATCCCCCCCAAAAAAAAATATTGATCATGGCAAATATAATTTAAAACAGAAATATTTATCTAAAGTTCAGGCATATGTTGAGTGATCTGCATCTGGAACAGCTAAAATAGTTATCTAGTAGTTAATAATAACCTTTCCCAGTATTTCCCTTAAAATATTGGGATTTATTTTAAGTGTGGTTTATTGGATAAGCTAAAATAAAATAATCCACACTATACCAAACAATTGTTACCACAATATGAAAACCCAAAAAGTTTTCTAGAATTGTTTTTTTTAATTAGGATTAATTCAGTGCATCCTCAATTTAAAAACAGCAACAATCCTATATATATTTTACTTAATTTATCACAACCTATCTTTTGTTAACCACATTCTTAATAATGCCAGAATTGCTTCTATGAATATGTAATAGCAATATAATTTACATAATTGTGTGATATCATTTAAAAAATAGCTGGTCTTTGCTTCATTCTCTGACCAAAAAGCCAATCCCAAAATAGCCAATTGGTTAGGTAATTCAAAATTTTACATTACATAATCAATTCACTAGCCATATCTATAGCATACATTATCCTCACCTGCTATTCTGGAACAAAAGAAGCAGAATAAAATTCAAATCTAAGTAAAAATTTTATATTTATAATTTTAACTACCAAATATGATCACTGATACTTAAAACATGATTATTATTATTTTTACAAAAATGCATCTTTTCTTTGTAATCCTAGATATGGTGCAGACACACAGAACTATGTTAAATTAAATATCCTGGTATTGTGAAAGAATTAGTGAACAAAAAAATGTGATAGAGAAATCCTTAATAAACTAAATCAGTCTGGAATCCTTAATACATTCACTTTGATTATGTAATATAATGCTCAAATCATTTTTAATAAAAAGAAAGTAACAATCACATCTTAATAATCGGTGAGTAATAATTGATATATAATAAACTCTTGAACAATAACTGTTATATGGTTTGATTTCATTTCTAGTCCAGTTTACAACTTCTGCCATCACTTCAACTACTAGCCTGAAAAACAACCTTCTACACATCTTTGATATTGTTTCCAAATGAAGCAACTGTTGCCTTTTTATCTTTGAGTTGTGAAAGCTACATTAGAACAAGGCATCTTTTTCATGTGTGAAGTAGGCTAAACAGCATGTGCAACAATTTAAGTAACTACACCAACAACCAGTATTACAACTATGCAGCCTAAGTGGAAACATTTTGAACTGATCTAATTTTCAAACAAATGGTTCTTTCCATGTCACTCAGTCAATCTGCAGAAGCTTTTTTCTAGAATTTTCCACTACTAAGAGACAAAACATATGAACATAAGAGAATGCTGAGGGGAAAGATGCTAGTGTTTTTTAAAAAAATATTTGCTTGATATAGCTGCCCATCTCGTATTTGTCACTTATTAAACGTATTCCTCAAAACAAGATTAAGTTGGGGGGAAAGGGGTCCCGCCCGTCCTAGGATTTTTTTTCATATACATTAAATATTTTAAGATTGTAATCATGTATTTCGTTACATAGGAAGAAGACCAGGGGTGAAATTCAGCAGGTTCTGATAGGTTCTGGAAAATCAGTAGCAGGAATTTTGAGTAGTTCAGAGAACCACCAAATAACACCTCTGGCTGGGCCCAGAGTAGGGTGGGAATAGAGATTTTGCAGTATCCTTCCTCTAGGAGTGGGGAGGGAATGGAGACATTTGCCCAACAATCCAAATTACAAATCTTACAGAGTTAAATTACTTTTTTCCCTGCAAATATTTTAAAAGGCAACTCGACACAGAGATGTTTCACTTAATACTATATTCTGCAGTATATAATAATGAATATTTGTAACAATCATTACTAAAACAACTGGGATTCAAATAGCCTTTGCAGTGCCTCAAAAAGAGTACTTGCAAGGTTATTGCGGTGGAGGGGGGAATAAAAGGAATTACCACACAATACTATAAATTCCCACTGAGATGTAGCACTTTTGCCTTTTTAAATCTGAATCTCTCCACCAATATGAAGGAAGAATAATAAAATTCCGAGTGAGTGAAACGGGCGATCTGTGTAATTCCAGAACTGACAAACTTCAAAACTTTTTCCACCAAGCGATCTTGAGGCGATCTGACCACGGAGAAACTAAATTCCAGGTTCTGTCCCCTGCGACGTCCCTATAACCAAAGAAGTGAGTAAGAGGATAAAAGCTAGTTTTGCCTTCCATATAGAGCTAATTAAAAAGTACCTTTCTCAGAGACGCTCTTAAAGCAAAATGATCTGCGGTGTATAATAAATGACTTCCAGACGGGGTACCACTATTATAAGAGCAATGGCTCGGATTAAGGGAACAGCTTTCTAGAAAGCCTCCAGTTGAGACGCCAACAAAGCGTCGTAACGGTAGTTTTAATAACTTCATTAGGTTTTTGCCACTGAAAAGAGACCTCCGTGGGAGCGCCATGCTTGTTGGGTAGTGCACGACCGGCGCATGCGCTGTCGTTCGAAAGCGGCGGATAATCCCCGCCTGCAGTTGTTTTGCTACTACGAAGGAGTTATACTGCATTGGTTCTTTAAAATGCTCCACAATTGTTGATGTGAAGAACAGTCACTGACAGCGGAGGATTACCCAATTATATAAACATATTTCAGAAAGAAGTACAATAGGACGCAAGTTCTCGAATTTTCCTGAATGCTTTCCTTGGAAAGTATGATAGTTTGAAAGAGTGTGTGTGTGTCTGTGTGAGTGTGTGTTATATTTCCAAAAATCGTGAAAAGTGGATGTGGATCGGTCAACCAAAGCTTGGAATTTGATAGAGCACTGTACTCCACTGACTTTAACTAGGAAGTTTTAAAAAATTGATTTAACTTTCTCCCCCCAGGGTCTTCATAGTAGTTCTTTGTAATTCACCTCTTGACAGTCTCCATTCTTAGAATTTTACAGGAAATCTGCTTTATTAACTATCTGCCAACTTTAGATTCTACTAAAAATAATGTTTTTTTAAAGTTCAAATTAAACGCTGCAGTTTAAACGTGTGCAATGAATTGATAAAAGGGTTAATCAGTATCACCCAGCCTGATGCCTACCAGTTATGCTACAATGTCTATAAATTATAACCAGGATGGATATTATGGGAGTAATGGACTGCTTCATCTCAATAACATAAGTTGATTTTATAGCTACAATTTTAATTTATAAGCCTAAATGCTATATTGGTGTATGTATGTATGTATGGGTATATGTATATGTATATCAGTGGTGGGATTCAAATTTTTTTAGAACCTCTTCTGTAGGTGTGGTCTGCTTTGTAGGAGTGGCTTGCCAGTCATGTGATTGGATGGGAGTGGCTTGCTGGCCATGTGACCAGGTGGGAGTGGCTTGCCAGCCATGTGACTGGGTGGGCGTGGCCAACTTGTAAAATGTGGTGAAACTCACTTAACAACATCTTGCTTAGCAACCAAAATGTTGGCTCAGAAACTCTGGCATTTGAAGCATGCAAGCCTTAAAGCTGTCAAGTTATAAGACCCTTGCACCCCTAACCCTTTAGAAAAAAAAGTCAGAGGTGTTCAAACTTGACAGCTTTAAGACTTGTGGACTTCAACTCCCAGAATTCCTCCTCCAGTCATGTTGGCTCAGGAACTCTGGCATTGAAGTGTGCAAGTCTTAAAGCTTTGAGGTTACAAGACCCTTGCACCCTTAATCCTTTAGAAAAAAACCCTAGGGGTGTTCATACTTGACAGCTTTAAGACTTGTCGACTTCAACTCCCAGAATTCCTCATCTCGCTCTTCATCTTGATGATGTGTGGAGGGGGGCAGGAGGAAGCTGGAACCCTTTCTAAATGGCACTGTAGATTTGTGGAACCTCTTCTAGAGAAGAGGTTAGAATTGGCAGGAACCCACCCCTGATGTATATGTATATCAAAATTTTTTAGAACCTCTTCTATAGGTGTGGCCTGCGGTGTGGGAGTGGCTTGCCAGCCATGTGACTGGGTGGGAGTGGCTTGCCGGCCATGTGGCTGTGACTGGGTGGGCGTGGCCAACTTGTAAAATGTGGTGAAACTCACTTAACAACGCTCTTGCTTAGCAACCAAAGTGCTGGCTCAGAAACTCTGACGTTTGAAGCACGCAAGTCTTAAAGCTGTCAAGTTACAAGACCCTTGTACCCCTAACCTTTTAGGAAATAAAACGCAGGGGTGTTCAAACTTGATAGCTTTAAGACTTGTGGACTTCAACTCCCAGAATTCCTCCTCTTGCTCTTCATCTTGATGATGTGCAGACGGACTTGGGGAGGGAGCTGGAACCGGTTCTAAACGGCACTGTAGATTTGTGGAACCCCTTCTACAGAAGAGGTTAGTACTGGCAGGAACCCACCCCTGATGCCTATGTATATGTTTATGTATATGTATATGTATATATAAAGATAACAGTTCTCCTCGCACACATGTGCTAGTCATTCCCGGCTCTAAGGGGCTAGTTGTTCCTGACTCTAGGTATGCAAAAAGAATGTTACAAGTTTCTCTTAATCAGAGATTAAAGGAGTGTGACATCCATATTTTGGAACTTTAACCCTAGCTTTCTATCCAATCCTTCCCTTTTAGTATTTTTTTAAAAAGCAGCCAAAATTACTCCATTCCACCAAACTTTTAACCCTATATTTTAAAGCAAGGTGCTAACCCAGATGTTATATAAAACCGAAATCTGAGACTGGGACTAGAAGGTTATGGTCCATTGGAAGTACTCCAAAACCAGTTCATTAGGTAGATTTTAGACTCTTCCCCCAGTATACTTGCTGCTTATTTAAGAACAGAGCTAGTCTCCATCTGTATAGTCAGAATACATTTTGAATTGTTGCGGCACTATGAGAAGCTTGAAAACTCTCAAGAATCCTATTTTCCAAAAGTCAAACTTCATCATCCATCTCAAAAATTTACTAAACATGTTACTTGTGCTCGTTTAGATTTGGACAATACTACTTCTAGATACTCAACTTACAGCTTCAACCGGGACCAGGATTTGTGTTGCTGAGCACAGTGATTGTGAAGTGAGGCTTATACAGTTTTGCACTCTTTTTTTGTTTTCCATAGTTGTGAATCACTGCAGTCGTTAAATGAATCATGTGATTGCTAAGTGAATCTGGCTTCCCCCATTGACTCTGCTTGTGAGAAGTCAGCTGGGAAAGTCATAAATGGTAATCGTATGATCCTGGGGCACTACCACTGTTGAAAATATAGGCTATTGGAATCTGGTGACTAGGAAGATGGTTATAAGGATGGACCAGACTGGTTGTAAAATCACCTTTTTTAGTGCTGTTATAATAGTTGCTAAACAATGGTTGTAAGTTGAGGACTTGTTTTAGGAACAGTGGAAATCTATGATTTTCCAGTTGTTGCTGAATTAGATTATGCAGCACCAATTGGGAAGGCTAATGAGAGTTGGAGATTAACAAGCTTAGACTTAAGAGACTTAGACTTAGAATAACTTTATTGTCATTTAAAATGTACACTAATAGGCATACCCTAAAATGAAATTTCATTGCATATATTCATTGACATGAGGACATTTGGACTAAAATCCTATATTCTGAAGGGGGAGTTGTCATATTGTTTCATTAAGATTTTATTTTTGCCAAACTTATATTGTGGTTAATAATAATTTCAACCAGCGAATGCAAGAAATTAAGAATACAAAACAGCCTCTTGAAAGAAATTTAATAATATGGTAAGCAAAAACTTGTTTCAGGAAATAGCAAAACAATCGTTTATTTTCTTGTCTTTTTAAAAAAAAAATCTCTTCATTTGCACAATAAGATTCCTGAGCTTTAAATTAAACTAGCTGTATACTATGGTAGGCTATTTTTCCCAGTTTCAAAATTATCTGTATTCTTCTATGCAATTACACACCCTCCTTTCTCTTTAAAAGGGTTCCTCTCTTCAGGAATGCCTTTAACTAGAGGGTCTTCTCCCGATCTTTCTTCAATATAATTTTTAATTTCTTCAGAACACTTAGACACCTTAAGGAAAATAAAAGAAAAACACATTTAAATATCTTTTATAGAGGAAGAAAATATTCCTTTGATATGCAGAGTTTTTGAAACTAAAGGAGAGAAGAAGGATTTGTTATGTACCATAAGAAGCATAACATATGCATACTGCAGTGGTGGGTTATGACCAGTACGCCCCGGTATGGGCATACCGGTGCCTACCAAAAGCACCAGTACCATTCTGGTACTTACTCCCAAGGACCCTTCTGCCCGCACTCCTTATCGGTATTTGAGGTTTTCGGGGCTTATGCACACGGAGCATACGGCGCCTGTGTGACACTCCGCCGAGCAGCTAGAGCGTCGCAGAGGTGTCGCGGAGCATCACGGGCGGTAAGTACAGACGTTCATGTGGTGGACGCCCGGCCCTGTTGAACCATACTGGTTGCAACGGGATCCGGAACCACCACTGACATACTGGGTATGTATAAAGCCAACAGAACCAGGATATAAATTAGCAATGGGGGTACATTTCATGCTAATCATTTTTGCCAACAAGAGATTTACAGTATATATAGCATTATGATTTAGGAATGGTGAAAGTCATATGGCATACAAAGCAGAGGTGGGTTACTCCAGGTTCTGCTTGGATTGGGTGAACCGGTAGTAGCAGTGGCAGGAGGTTCCACCCACCCGCTCAGACACTTCTGCACATGGCCGAACTGGTAGCAAAAGGATTGGCAACCTACCACTGGTATAAAGATGTGATAGGGTAATCTAAGATATAAAAAGTCCAAGACTTTTTGATATTTAAAAAACAAGACATGGAAACTTACATGCTGTAAATTTGTAAGCAAGGATTATACAAAAGTAGGATAATACTCTCTTTAGAGGCATTCTAGTTAAAATTCTAATTATGCTGTTTTGGCATGTTGACAATATATGCTGTACATAATATGAATGATTCCAGTACAAGAAGTGCTATTCAGGTCACTGAATCACTATATTTGAATTAAATAATTAAATAAAATAAAAATTAAGTGGAAGAATAGAAAGTTTTGTCCTAGTGTAACCATTATTTATATGAACTATGGCTATTCTAAAATTTTATTTAAAACACTTTCACTTAAAACTAAGATATCTATTTACCATATGAAGTTGCCTTAAACCAGCTTCGTTCAATTCAAATCCATTAGTGGAAATGCTTGGATAATCTTTTATTTGGAAAACACATTGAGAAGTAATGAGTCTGCTTCAGAAAGCATTTGAGAAAATTCATTTGTTCAAAAAGCTAAGGGAAAATAGTTATTTGATCAGGACTAGCAGAATTATATTTATTTTATGCAGGGTAAAACAGTACATTCAGGATTTACCAACAATTTAAAGGATATGTTTTAGAATAGTTTATTGTAGAAAGTATTTGCATATAGTTCTATTTCTTCTCTTAAAATCCATAATTAACAAAAAGGCACGTATTGTCTGCTTTCATATTTAACTATGAAGTATCAGACTTTCATTGTTCTTATAATGTTTATAAGAACATTGTTTGTAATTTAATCAAATGTTTTGATTAAAAACATTTAGGAGAAGCCTTTCTGCTTCTCACAGCTAAATTTGGTAGGTACCCAATTTTAGATTAGATAGGTACCTAATGTCAGGCATTTTAGTAATTAATCTGGGCACCAATAGATTATGCAGGCATTCTTAGAATATAAAGCTACAGTTTAGCACTTTTGTTTGGAAATATGTTCACCTGTTTAGGGGGGAAAAGAGAAATGTAACTTGCCAGTCAGTGCAATATTTGGGGGTCTATGTTATGTTGTTCCTTTTAGCCATCCGACTTAGCATGTTGCGCTTTTGAATTTATGTAAAATACATTGCAGTATTTGAGTTGTATCATTGTTAGCCTGTAATCCAGGCCATCATATTCTGAGTTGAACCAACCTTTGGGAGCCATAAGTAGGCCTTCCCAGTTGAACTACTGAATAGGTTGGATGATATCAGAGATAAAATCTCCAAAGCGCTTTATTCCAAAGCCAACTAAAACTCCTCTCAATGAAAAAGTCTTCCCAATTAGAGGAAATCTATGCTCCCAAACATAAAGACATACTTTACCCTGTTTAAATAAATAATAAATCTCAGTTAACATAGGAATTTATGGAATAATATTCCAAAATCAAACTGCTGCTTTTAAAATGTTTATTGTTACATGTTTATATGTTGGTTGTAGATGTTTAAATTTCATTTTTGATGTTTTTAAAGATTTGGATATGGAGAGAGAGGAGAGAAGGAAAAGTAAGATTAAGGTTTCTTCTGGAGAAGAACAGATAAGTATAAATCAAATCAAAATTATATTTAAAATAAACGTATAATACATTGTTAAGATAAATGTGTTACTTTTAATTTGAGAAATAGAATCTATATTATCTGAACATAAAGCAGATTTTTTAAATTTGGAATTATGGCTAGCTCTGTAAATGCAGTATCAGTAATCATGTATCATTCAAAAACAGCACTAATATTAAACATAATATTAACATATATTTAATACATCCTGGTACTTACATTGCCATTGAGTTAATTTTATAAATTTGTCATTTCTGCTAATGCATTAGTGATGCTATATTTATCCACTTTATTACGTGTTCAGGAAATACACAGTTGTCCAGATTTCTGGAAACAATTTCTCTAGTCAGGTAAAAGCCTCATTTTTATGTCATGGAAATTATCTAGCGTAGCAATCAAAATTCTGAATACTGCTGAGAATGCTTCCCTCCCCCCTTTGACCATTCATTTCTTCCATGCTGTTCTATAACTTGGCCCGTTAAGTCTTATATTTAAACTATAAAACATCCCCAAATTAACTCTCTGCTTCTACAACCCATAATTAGCCTGTTCACGCTTCTTTCCTTTCCTGATAATTATGGGTTTTGTTTAAGCTGTATTGTGTCATCCATTTTGCCATGCATGTTAAACAGACATTCTCTACAGTCATTCCCAGACTGTGATTGGAGTTACAGGTAGAGAAAAGGCAGTGAGAATCAGTAAAAAGAGCTCAAGGCATTTTGCCCCCCTCCCTCAAAAAGTCCCATTCTAGAGTGTAAAATATGATAAATCAGCTATAAATTATTTTTGGGTAAATAAAATAGTCCTATAAGGATGAAAATGCTATTACCAGCAGAGACAATCCTTGGCATTTTAGTGTCCAAAGAAAGAAAATGCTAAAAGTCCCATTCTTGCTTATGAAATATAATAATATATTAAATTGGTCCACCAGCTTGGCTTCTCATACACATGGCTTAATTTAAAAAAGAAAGAAAAAAGAACAACTCACAAAAGAATAATTTCAACGAAGGTTAATTGTTTTCATTGGGGACAACATTATCTGACTACAGAGAATACAGTAAGAAATGGTTAGAAATTGAGGAAATGAGAGAGGAAATTAATTAGGAAAGTAAAGATGAGCAATCCACCCAGTTATGTATTGTTGCAAGATCCACTTATCATTAACTGATAATTTATCAGGTGATTTAAAAAAAAAATCAGACATCAATGAAAATAAGAGGACAAAAAGCAACTTGTATATCAAATGTACCTCTGATATGAAAAAATAATAATAATGAGAATACTTCTAATACTTCTAAAAGCTAAACAAACCTGCCACTGTAAATTTTTAGAACTCTTGAGTGACATCAGGCTGATCCTTTTAACAATGGAATATAAGACAAACTATAATCTACTCACTTTGCTTGAGAGACATTGGAGGTCAGGGAGAGATAAACATTTTCTTAGTCTAGAAAATCCTGTATACAGTGTTCTCAAAAGAAAATGCGCAATAAACCTACCAGGAGAAAATATTTGCCTCCTTAAGTGAAGCAACTCAATCCTCAATGCATTTATAACCCACATGGAATACATTGCAAAACAGTTTTTTTCCCCAACATACACACAGCCATTGAAAACACTGAAATCTTGTTCTTAAAACATTTTTCAGAACTCAAGAGATAAAATCATTAGGATGAACTACTTACAGGTTGCCTTTCCAATTTGACTTCTTTTCGGAGTTGTTCTACTTCCATTTTCAATTTATCCTTCTCACTTAGGTCATCTATGTTGATTGCTGGCATTGCTGGGTTGGACAAAAAGAAAGTATGAGGGTTTTTCTCTCTCTCTCTCTCTCCCACTCTGTATGTTTGTGTGTATGTGAGAAAGTAAAATAAGATTATGAGAATACAGCTGATGTAGGAAAATCCTTACTTTTTGCATGAATTCTTCCTGATATGTCTACAGTAGCTGCTGCTTCTGCAGCCAGTTCTCTCAAGCTCCTACTAACTATTTGAAGGATTTTAATTCATCAGCAGTATTTGTCCAAATCTATATGCCACAAAAATTGCCCCCTCCCCTTCTAGTTTTTATTGCTTCAAACCAAAATGAGGCCTTCCACATTCATGGAAAGCCAGCCAACCTTCCTTCATGTGCCTTCATGCCATGCCCAAATTTGCTAAAATAACTCTGAAGAGAAAACACAGACACAAAAAGAATCCGTTCCTGCTACATGGAATCTTGAACTGCTCAGTTATAGAAGAGTTACCACCAAGGGGGGAAAAAACCCACTTGAAAAATTTAATCTGGGATTGGCACACCTGTTCACACTAGGCAAAGACGTTTGAATGTAAAATGTCTTCTATCCATGAAGGGAGCATGAAATGAGTTGTGAGGAGTGGCAGAGTGAAGAGAAGAAAGCTATTAGAGGCAGGATGTGTGCCTCTCCTTTTGTTACAATGGAAATACCAACCATGGTGAGAGTTCCACAGGAAACAGATTTGCTAAGGAAACATCTGGCTGTTTCCCTGTGCCAAGCTGGAGAACTTAAACAATGGGGGTGTTTGGAAAACTAACATGGGAAAATAGGGAAAGGCAAGCATACAAAAAAGCTTGTCCCTCTATGCACATGTCCTGTATTACTCATTTAGATGGAAGTTCATTTAAGTGAGTGCCCCATGGAATGCCATTGGACTTACTTCTAAGAAGGCATATATGGGATGGTCCTACATTTCCCACACTTCACTTGGACCAAGTTATATAAAGATGTCTTTTTTTGTATTTACAATACCCAAAATGCTGATTCCAAATTTTTTGTTGTTGTTTGCATAAATTGTTTGCAGGTTTGTGTCCCCTTTCTCACTGTTTATTTTAACTAGCCCTGGAGCCTTCACTGAATAATCCCAGGAACTTATATTATGAAATTATATATATATACAAAAACCTTAGGTCAGTGGAAAACTCCATAGCAAAATAACTATAACTTGGAATAAGGCTGTTTCCAATGACTAAAGTAGGGGTGTCAAACTCGCGGCCTGGATACATCATGCGCTGGCCATGCCCACCCCTGGTTTAGCAAAGGGGGGAAGTCATGATACATTATGTGACGACAACATGATGCCCGAGTTTGACACCCCTTCTCTAAAGGAAACAGTGTATCTTTTTTCTTATGGCCAATATTGTTTTAATATCCAGACAACATTACAACATGCACATGAACTATAATTTGCTGAATTAACCCAAAGGTTGGCTTAAGTTTGCACATCACTTACAGAATAGACCAGAGAACAACATTTTAGTTTAATGTGTGGTACAAATACCATTAGAGTGTGCAATTTCATGAAGCTGTGAAACCATAGCCCGTCCTTTCCCCATTGTTCCCCACATTAAGATGAGTGTTAGAATGCCACTACTAAATTATTTTAAATTACTATTATTTTACTGAATAAAAGAAGATAATCCCTCCATTGCAGAGATGGTAAGCAAGAGGTTCTGACCAGTTCTGGAGAACTGGTAGAGGAAATTTTGAGTAGTTCAGAGAACTGGTAAATACCACTTCTGACTGGCCCCATCCCCATCTAGTCTCTGCCTCCCGAGTCCCAGCTGATTGGGAGGAAATGGGGATTTTGCAGTAACCTTCCCCTGGAGTGCAGTGGGAATGTAGATTTTATACTATGCTTCCCCTCCTAGGCCCACCAAGCCACGCCATGCCCACAGAACAGGGAGCAAAAAAAATTGAATCCTACCACTGCTCCATGGCTATGTTTACAGGAAACAACTTATTCCATTTAATTTTCTGAGTTGGCATCTACACTTAATTGCAAGCAAATTGCATAGATTAGAATTATAGAAGTGAGATGTAAGTAAAAAGGACAGACTATTTGTGAACTGGGCTTTCACATAAATACAGCAACAGGTAGGAATTATTTCCCTACCTTCTCCCAAGGATATGATGCTTTGGAAAGGCAGAGCAGCTTCTGGACATGTCTTCTTTGAGGGACTCTATGTCCGATAGAGAAGATTTAAGGACTTTATTCAACCCACAGAGAGGCATATTGCACACTGCAATATGTTGTCTCTGTGGGTTTCTTATTCACAGTGGTTGACTGTTGAATTCTCATAACAGTAGCTTTGATGAGATAAATCAGACACTTTGAAAAGCAGCACAAAGTAAGTATCAAATGAAAGATATAATAAAATATTAATAAAATGTATTTATTGGTCCTTTGATTAGATGCTTAAAGTTACAGTTTGTTTGTGTGCATATAGCCTTTAGTATTTTTATAGCTAAAAATAACGAACATATCAAATACATCAGGGGTATCAAACATGATTTCATTGAGGACTGCATCACGGTTGTGTTTGACCTCGGGGTGGGGGACTGGGGTGGGTGTGGCTGGGGTAGGCATGGCCAGCTCGACATCACTCATATTGGGGGGCCTGTGGTGGGCCAAGCACTCTGCCCATGAAAACGGGCTCCTGAGCTCCATTTTGGCTGTGACGGCCTCCTACGACCCTCTAGCAGTGAAAACAGAGCTCGGGACAGCCACATGCTGCTTTCCCGAGCCCCATTTCCCCCGATAGAGCACTACAGGCCTCTCCTTTACTGTTTCCAGGGTACCATCGTGAGCTAGGTCTAAGCGCCCCACAGGCCAGCTTCTGGGCCTTGAGTTTGACACCCCTGAAATACGTCTTTTTCTCTTATTTTCCCAGAACAACAATCCTGTGGGTGAGTTGGACTGAGAGAGAATGACTGGGCTAAGGTCCCCAAGTTAAATCAGGATGAGACCTTCAACTCCTTTTTTTCCTATCTGTAAATTGGCTAGGAATGTATCTTACACATTCTTGATTCAGAGTTCTTGTGCTTCAGCAGCCTGCTCATATCAATTCATCACTAATGTACTGTCCTGTTTCTCTACATCTCCTGGACTAGTAAAGAAAATATCAATTTTACTATTTTTGCTGTCCCTTGAAAAGGAAAGTAGCAGTACTTTGTCAAATGCACCTGGCTAAGGAAAAATAAAAAGTTTGGCTCCAGAATAGCATCAATTGGTGTTTTTTTTTAAAATAAAAAACCAGCTTTTTACTACTCCTTGGTTATTTGGATGGAAGGTTGTTGTGGGCAGCACCGGGACCAGAAGGCAGGAGTCATGCCTTACTACAGTACACAGTAGCCAACTGGAATAGAGGTGTTTGCCTGCAATGAAATGAAGCACACTGCGCACATTGGATAATGATGAGTAAGCCAACACAATTCACAGAATACTACTTTTGTTGCACCAGGAAAAGATGGTTGTAAGTTACCTTTCTGGTAGGCTGGATAATGAAGAGGATGATGTCATGTATTCCTGTCTTTTAAAAAATGCTAAGTAGCCAATACCGTGGGCAAGCTGGTCTTGCAGGTTAGCCCTAACATCTGCAGGCTGACCAGTGATATAATTATATCATATTCATCTAGTAAGATACATTCAGAACTTTTGGTGGAGGAGGAAAAACAATTTCAGGTTGAAAAACTCTTAGTGTCTTGGTTAGTTTTGGGGTAGGAAAACTTCCAAGCAGAAATGCTTATTATGAAAGCAGAAATAAATTAATAGCATAGGGTCAGGTTATTTGGGGATCTAAATTGTCCCCATGGTTTCTTCCTACTCGGTAGGATTGGAACATCGTAGTCAGTGCACTTTTTAAAGAGTTTGCAGTAGCAAACACATCCAGAAAGCACACACAGGTAACTGATTCAGCAAGATTCAAAACTTCTTTGTATACATAATAACACATAAGGCATATATACTAGTTTTTCAAATGTGGTAGCAAATACAAGCAAAGATAGGCAGAGTAGAGAACAGTTTCAGTTTCAGTTCAGAGCAGCAGACTAGTTTAGAGCTCAGCAGACTCAGAGCTGCAGAGCTAAGTCATGCCCAGGCTCCAAACTGTTTCAGCTCCCATTGGCTGACCTTGTTACTAAGCTCTATTCCAGTTCATGAATATATCTACACTGACAACTTTGGATCCTGTTAATCAAAGAATCAGTCAGGACCCCCAAAATATGCCTTCTTGGTTGTGATGCCTGTCCTTATGAAATAAGATATGAAAGGATCCCATACTTATGATATTTTAGAAGTCTTAAAAAAACCGCTGGTCTCCCAGGGTTCAGATAGTATGCTTGTGGTGCCCTGTCTTTGTTGGTTTGTTTTTAGGCATACGGGACATGGTTGTCTGGATGCTTTAATTTTTCTCTTTTGTTGTTTTCTGTTTTTAACTGTAAACACAGGGTTATACTGGAGTAGGGAGACCTCTACATCATCATCTGATACAACAATGACTACTATCATTACTTAGCACCAGTTTGTTTTAGTGATTAAGACATCAGGCTAGAAAACGAGGTTGTGAGTTCTAGTCTGGCTTGGACACGAAGCCAGCTCGGTGATCTTGGGCAAGTTCCTCTCTCTCAGCCTAGGATGCAAGCAATAGTAAATCATTTCTGACCATCTTTCAAAAAAAAACCCTGTGAACAGTTTAATCCAGAAGAAATTCCATGGATTGTCTATTAGGATTCATATTGCACAAAAGTTTGACTTATGTTTTGATAATTATTACTTGGTACTTGAGTACAGCGGTCATCAACTGGTGGCCTGTGGACCACTGGTGGTCCGCAAGAAAATTTTGGTGGTCCGCAGAAAAATTATTTGCATTTTTTATATTGCACTAAATCAGGGATCTCAAACTATGGCCCCTGGGCCGGATACATGCAATAAACGTTTGTGTTGCTGCAGAGTGTCTCCCACTTCTGGGTCTTTTTGTGCATGTTGGAGTGGGGCAGAAATTCCAACTTGGGATCTGCTTCAGCCTCCTGGTGTGGGGCTTTGGGTGAAGGCTGGAGGTAAGTGCCACTGGTGGCAAAGAGTCGGAGGACCTTATTCCAGTGGGACAGCATCATGGAACTGGCTGAGCATTTCAGCCCGCTGAGCCTCCAGGTGCCAGTATCTGTCCTGGCACTCCTGCAAGTCTTCCGTCTGCTTGGAAAGCCTATGCTCATAGTCCTCAGTGCGGTTCTTCTACTGAGCCTCCTTCTCAGTCAGATCCAATTTGAAGTGATCCAACTGTTTTGCCAAATCTATCTCATGGTGACTGCTTAGCTGCAGCAATTGTTTCCTGTTGGGGTCCTAAGGACCCCGGGTGAGCAGGTGAGGAGTGGTGAGTAGAGGCTGGCAAGGCCCCCCTCAACGTGCGTGACATCCAGTTGCCATGGCCACCCAGTCACACGATCACCTTGCCACGCCCGCCCACCCAGTCATTAGGAAGATTATATTAGTGGTCCGTGGGACTTAACATTATGAATTTGGTGGTCCCTGAGGTCCAAAAGGTTGGTGACCCTTGCTTTAGTACTTGTTCAGGCAGTCACCATGAGTTTGTAAAAAGTTAACTTGAAAATTAACACATACACACTGTTAGATACTCCCCTCTCTAGTTGTTGCAAGGACAATAGTAGTTTCCAGTCAGGTCCTCTCTTTTCAGGTGGGAACAGAGAGAGACCTGATTGGCTGAAGCACTGGCCAGCTCCCCTTTAGAAAGGGAGCTACCAGACCTCTCACTCAGTGGATGCCTCAGTGGATGCCTGCCCTATTTGGTAAATGTACTTTACCAAATAAAGAGCTGCTGTTACCTTAGCCTTTTGTGTCTTTCATTACCCAATCTAACACTGGCGACGAAGGTGGGATTGGAAGGTAATTAGGCAGACAAAAGAGCAAAACTCACTAACAAAGAGCTCGGTCACAAGGCAGTGATTCCACCCGGAGCGCAGGAAGGCATCAACTGGCCATTACGAACCCAGAGAGAGTCACGATGGCCACCTATGCCCAACCACCTCCGTTCAACCCAGCATCAGACAACTGGGACAGTTATCTGCTGCAGTTCGAGATTTTCTTGGAGGCGAACGATCTCAGTGGCATTCCGGAACCCCGGAAAAAGAATCTGTTCCTGGCTTACTGTGGCCTCAAAGTTCTAGAGACCGCCAAGAACCTCTCTGCGCCGATGCCGCTACACGCCGTTTCCTGGACCACCCTCCAGCAAACGTTGAAGACGCACTACGCTCCAAAGCCATCCAAGTATGTTCGGCGCTATCACTTCAACATGAGGAATGGCGAGACAATAAACGAGTACATCGCCGCGCTCCGGAAAGCCGCAGCCCGTTGCGAGATCTGCGAGCTGGACAACGTCATCTTGGACCGGATCATCATGGGGGTCCAAGACTGGAGCCTACAGGCAAGACTGCTGGGCGAGAAGCAACCTCTCCCTCCAGGTCACTCTCGACGAGGCAAGAGCAGCTGAGTCAGCGCAGAAGTCCGTCAAGACCCTCCAGCGCCTCCACACACCCACTGAGTCAACCAAGAGTTCCCGCGTCCACCATGAGACCGTCGAGCAGGAAAGCTCTAAAAGTGACGAAGAGAGCAGCCACCGCATGCGCAGTACCAACGCAGCACCAACGCGAAACTTCAAGTCGCCCAGCCTGCCCTGTGCCAGTTGCAGAGGCAACCACGCAAGAGCAACCTGCCGGTTCCAGGACGTGACGTGCCAGCGATGCGAGCGGAGGGGACAGAGTGTGCCGCAGCGAGTTCCCGGCGACAATCGGTCACCCCGAGAAAGCAGAGAAGGGGGCAAACCAAAGTCAACATCCCAGCCAGAGACACCCCCGACGGTCAGAAGCCGACGACCAAGTGGCCAACCTCACCGCATCCCCCAGGAACACCAGAGCCACCACCCGAAACCGAAGGTCATGGTCCCGGTAAGGCACATCTGAATCAGCCGCCCCAGGAAGCTGAAAGTCACAATGTTCGTCGAGGGTGCCCCCTGCGAGATGGAGATAGACACCGGGTCATCTGTCATGATCTCATGGGCAGTGCTGAAACGGACGATCCCCACGATGTGGAAGGAGAACCTCAAGAGCCCCGATGTCCACCTCTGCGACTATCAGGGAAACCTGGTTCCCCTCATGGGGCAAGGCACGTTCACCGTCCGCTACAAGTGGATCACCAAGAAGCTGCAGGCGATTGTGGTGTGGGACAACCTCCAGAGCCTTTTCGGACTAGACTGGTTTCAGGCTCTAGGGATGGCCGTGGCCGAAGTCAACACCCTAGACGAAGCAGGCCAAGCACCAACTGCTGCGGAATGCCGCAGAAACCATTTATAGAGAATTCAAGGACGTTTTTGCCTCCGGTCTGGGTGAGTACAAGGGGGACCCCATATCATTTACCCTAAACCCCAATGTGGCCCCAATTCGGCTCAAACCCAGGAGAGTGCCTTTCGCCCTCTGACTGAAAATTGACAAAGAAATAGACAAACTGGTGAGCCAGGGGATCCTCAAACCAGTCGATCACACCCGCTGGGAAATGCCAATAGTGACTCCGGTCAAGCCTGACGGGTCTATCAGATTGTGTGCCAATTACAAATGCACAATCAACAAGGGGTTGCAGCAAAGTGCGTACCCCGTACCCGTAGTTCAACATCTGTTGCATTCCCTCGGCCCGGGGAAAATATTTGCAAAACTGGACTTGGCGCAGGCATACCAGCAGCTGCCAGTAGATGGCGCTACCGTGGAGGCCCAGACCATTGTAACACACAGGAGGGCGTTCAAGTGCAACCGCCTACAATTCGGAGTTAATATCGCCCTGGGGCTGTTCCAAAGCATCATGGAACGACTGTTGCAGGGGATACCAGGAGTCGTCCCCTATTTTCCCTTTAAAAAGGGAGCTGCCAGACCTCTCACTCAGTGGATGCCTGTACTTGACCAAATAAAGAGCTGCTGTTATCTTAGCCTTTTGTGCCTTTCATTACCCAATCTAACACACACCAAATTATTTAGCAGTGGAACTTGTAAAACCAGATCCAGTGCATAATAATCCATACCGCAAGGTTAACTTAATTAATTCCATGAGGCACTGGATTTAAAATAAGCATTCTTTGAGAGATACAGCTATGCAATATTTGGCAGTGTTATAAAACTAGCAGCTTGCCAATGTCTTCTTTGAAGATTCTTTATGAATTATCAATCTAGCCAACATCCTACCTTTCCTAGATAATCCCCCCAAGTACTAATTATCAAAGCATAAGTCGAACTCTTGTGCAGTTTGAATCCTGGTAGACAATCCATGGAATTGCTTCTGAACTCTCTGCTGAGTTGAAGTCCTACCCGCTTAATCCTGAACTGCCAAATAACTAGCATGAATTTTGTTACTCTCACTACAGATGCATTCCTGCCTTTAAGAAGACACTGGCAATCAGTTGGGCTCCTTGCAAGGTAATAGAGGGGCAAGCCTAACATATTTTATACACTTTGAGGGTGCTGAAAGTAGTATCCAAGCTAGAGGAAAATGCAGATATTTAAAAAGATTTTTCAAAAGACAATTGGAATTAATGGGCAAGAGATACCTTGGAGACAATCTCATGGCAGAAAAAAATACGTTGCTAGGGCATCCTTTGCTACTGTAAATGAAAGTGGAAAAGTCTCTTAAAGGCTCAGAATATTTCTTGCTCTATGGAATGAGATCCATCAAAATATCCATAAAGCTTTCATCCTAATAATGTTCCAGAAATCCTTAAATAAGAGATCAAGGATCCCACAGTCTTTAAATGAGTTGCTCAGTTACCACAGGCTCTTACCACACTTTTGGCAGTGTTTAAAGTTGGTAAAGGTCTTTTTAATTATGCTGAATGTTTTCCAGCAGTGTTAAAACTGAAGGGGAAAAAAAATCAGAATATTGCAGTCAGCTCAAAACTTATAGTATCTAAAGATTTTAGTTTGTCACTATACTCAGTGGACAAGAGCCATTTAATCCAATGCCAACAATTGTTATACCTATTATATAAACAAAAACATATGGGTGTGGCAAGATTTTAAAAGGCCATGAAATACAATGCCTACAATGCCTCAAGACAGCATAGGTAGTTGTCAACTTACAAGCACAATTCTGGATCAATTTTTTCATTAATTTATAGAATTAAAAAAAAGCAAATTGTGGTACACAGGAGAAGGGAAGGGGAAGAGAAAAGTGAGGAAGCGGGGGAGAAAAAAAGGCATTGACTTCCGACTCCCTTTGTAGTAGTAGAATAAGGCATTAACTTTTTACTTTCCATAATAGTATAAACTAACTGTCTGAATTTGGATGGGAATGTTGCCATGGTTATAAATGTAAAAAATGGTCATAAGTCAGTTTTTCAGTGATGTTGTAATTTTGAATGGTCACCAAATGAACTGTTGTAAGTTGAGGACAACCTGTAGTGATATATCTGTTCCAAAGGCTGCAGCTCAAGGGTTGATCACAACCTAAATTTCTGGAACAAGCCTGTAAAGGAGGACATAACATAACTTTCTATGAACGGGAGTTTTCCAATATATTGAACTATAATTGCCATCACCCAAGTCATCATGGTTACGCTCATTCTGACTAGAGCACACTACATACAATGCAGTAAAGATAAAAGTTTGAAAATTCAGGTTGGAAAACCTGAATTTTCATAGCAACCCACCCCAATTTTAGTTTTCCATTAGCTTCATGATTAGATATTGGGGGTGGGTGGGTTATAAAAAGATCTTTTAAACTGAACTTGATACCTGGTGATTTTATATTATTGCTCATGTTGCTTCTTGTGGCATTCGTCATGGCCTTCTTACCATATTTCTTTTTTCAACTATCCAGTCTGGCCTGCAATCTTGGCCCCTCACCCAGTTACTCTCTTCCATGTCAAGGCTGTTTAGCTTCGTGATCTAGGGAAAGCCATTCTGGTGCTGTGTTGTGTTGAAGTAGTGTAGGAAGTTAAAACCAACCCCTCTCCTAGAAAAATGAAATATCCTGGGAAATATTGAAAAGGCAGAATATTATATTTCCCCGGATCACAAAAGGAGAAACATATTTTAGGAAGGAAACAGACTCACTCTTAATAGCCCCAACATTTATCAATAGGCCATTAAAAAGCCTGGGCCAGTCTATTCTACATAACAGTGATCTCCCCCTTTCGGCTCCAGGATGATGGGATTAAGGCATGACAGTATTAGCCATTTACCCATCTCACCACAGGGCATCTGGGAAGAAGCAATGCTCAACCAAACTTGGACTGAAAAATGCAGTCTAGAGAGTTTTCCCTGCATGGTCCCATGTGAGTCTGAGAACCAATCAGAATACATATTTTACACAGGAACAGGAAATAGAGAGGTGGGGCGGAACAGAGAATATAAAAAACTCAGGAACTCTCAGCAAGCCTCTTTTTTTTTTCTTCACCCAATATCTTGAAGCATGTGATCACCTTTTTCCCCAGGACCTCAAACCTTGCGGTCCTGTCTATCATTAAAATCATTTTTACAAGCATTTTCGGTGTCTTTTTCCCCACTTGGAACTTAACCCAGAAGGTCATTTCTTCCAACAGTAGGAGCATAGGTTAGCAGCCTCTTGATGAGTCATGCAAATATTTAGCCTTGCGTAAAGTCACATCTTGGACCAACGTCAGGCGATATTAATTCCTTCAATCTACCACTACTTCCCGGTTTTAGTCTCTGGTTTTTCCAGTTTTATGCTAATTTCATTCATAACTCTCCTTGTGGGGGCTTCTTCTTCTCCATCTCTCTGGCTTCCTACTTAAGTCGTCCAGCACGGCTCATCCCTCTCTTTCTAAACATTACTCCTCTGAGGAGAGAGCCACTTCGGGAAACCTCAAGAAGGAGGCTGGCGGGTGGTCCTCCCCGTTTCCACCTCGGAGAGAGATTTGCCTTGCTCCTTGATCACAGCATGAATCACCCGACCTCGGTCCATCTATTCCAGGGCTGAGCTTGGAGTGTCGCCCAGCAGGAGGAGGAGGGAGGGAGGAAACAAGGATTTCAATAAAGAGGCGCGCGAGGGTTCCGAAGAGAGCCAGCGTTGTTTGGGGCTCGCTCGCGGGTGTCTGGGTTGCTTTTGGCTGCGAACCATGGCTAGCCCTTGCGTCTTCTTGATGTGCTCGCTGCTGCTGCTGCTGCTACTCCTAGAAAGAGCGCGTGCCCAGCTGACCCCACTGACAGGTGATCCATGTGGGGAGCCTCTCGCCTTCGCTCTCTTGAAAGGAAATGGAAAAAGAGGGGTCGCTGCGCTCAAGCTGGATTTCGCTCTTCCCCCGGGAATCTGAACGGAGTTCTCGCTAGATAAGTGTCCCTTTGCCAAGCCGCTTCGAGTGCTTCCCTCTTGCTGCCCACGGCGGAGCTTAGACTGTAGGACCGCGGGTTTAGGTTTGCTCCGGTGGGATACCCGTGCTCCAATTATCTTCCCTAAAATTAGGCTTCAAGAAAGAACACGCGTACTCTTTTAGAATACTAAATGCTCAGCAGCATTTAGTGATTTTCCAGCTTTTTCAGGCTCTATAGTGCTATACTAAAAGGAAGTTTTCACTTTTTCCTCTATTTTTCCCCCTTTTTCCATGAGCCAGGGCATTCCTCTGAATTATTAACTAATTATTTCTTGATTGTTGGTGGCAATCAAAGTTTATGTATGCACCTAAGGATTAGCCCTCATTCTCGCCCATCACTTGTAGAAGGAGTAGCAAAATATCAAATTCTTGGAGGAGTGATAATGCAACCGATTCAATTCACCAAACAAACATGCTCAGATTAATAGACTGAAATTAAGTGAGTTTTAAATTAAATTTTAAATTAAATTAGTTTTGAGAAACTAATGAATGAGCAGGGCATATTTTCTTCCAGAAATGTTTTGGAATCAGGTGCAAAGGCTGAATAAAAAAAGTCTCAAGGAAATGCCTTCTTTCTCTTTTTTTTCTGATTGAGGATGATATTTTTTTAAATTTTTATTATTTGAAATCTAGTTGTTATGCTGCTAATGAAGTGTTTGTAACATTTGGATTTTAAAGCATATTTTTAAAAAATTTCTTAATTGTGTTTTATTCTCAAGTTCTAAGATTTGTCTCGCTTATTTTTTCTCTTTTTCTGGCAGGGATTAGAGATATCTGCTTGCAGCCACCCCTTGAAGGACCTTGTCGGGCCATACATTACAGGTGGTATTATGATAGATACTCACAAACCTGCGAGGAATTTACATATGGGGGCTGCCAAGGGAACAACAACAATTTCTTAGATTTTACAGACTGTTCAGAAACATGCAAATGGATCAAAAGTACGTTATTATTAAAATTTCAGTTCTCAAAGCAAGTGTGGATTTAATTAGATAAATTGTTATTATTGAAAAGTTTCTTTTGTTTACTTTTATAATTCATGTTTAATTTATTAATCTGGTTGATAAAAAAAATAAATCCATGTTTGAAACCTTATATGTATTATCCTACAATTAAGTTACCTTGATTAGGAATTAACAGTTAAATGTGTTTTATAAAGTTTACATGCATATCTTAAGATGCTTAGACTATTTTATTCAGACTTATTGAGTTGTTTAGTCTTTTGATAAATAAATTGTTATTCAAGCCATTGTGTGATTTCCTAAAATCTCTAGTAATTGTATGATCTAGGCTTGTTTGCCATATGCTGTTCTAACCTAGGCTTCCCAAGAGCATGAAGCAAACTCCTTGACTAAAAAACCTTTTATTAATTTACTGTGGATTCTGTTCATTCACATCCAGAAAAGTCTTTTGAGGGAGGATTTACAGTCACAGACCTTATCAGGCATGGAGAGCTGACAGGCCGATATCTGCAAAGCTTGGCAAGGAGTTTCAGAGAGTCACAAACCAATTAAATGAACTAATGTCTCCTGCAAACTCCCCTTTCACTCCTCTTTTATTTCCTCTGGGAGGGGGCAATTCATCGCCTTGGCCTTACTCCCAAATCAACCCCCTTAGCTGTTCCCTTCGTGTGGCAACTCTGCACATGCGCACACTGGGAAAGGTTCAGCTGTTTGTCTGCCTCACTGATGTCTGACCCTGAAGCCAACTGATAACTGGCATACGGCTCTGGCCCTTTTTCTGCTTCCAACACAGAGCTCTCATTAGAGCTTTCCTCAGACTCCAGGACTTGCCCATGTTTCTCCCCATCCTCCTCACTATCCGAATCTGCTGCCAGCTCTGCTGGCCGCTGGCGGGCCACAACACATGCATCAATCCAGTTTCCCCTACTTCACTTTCCTTCAGTTTTCTTAGACTGCAGCATCTATAGTTGATAAGTTCAACAGAATCAAAAACTAGTAAGTCAGCCAATAAGAGAAAATAAATATCTTCTCTTCTGGATTTACGTTAGACGACAGGGCCCACATTTTACTCAGCCTTAATGACAGAAGCATGCTTATTATGCACTGGAATAAACTTTTCCCAAAGCTGAAAATGTTGTTCATCTTTCTCTTGTGCCATCACTGCTATGTCCCATACATTTTTAAAACATGCCCAACCATCTCCCTACTTACTTCTGATATTAAGAAAGATTCGTACTTCTGTTCTGGTGTAAACTGTGAGAAGAAAAAACAAAGATGATCAATGGTAGGAGTTGTGAAGGAAGACCAAAGAAGCATATATAACTTAGAGAAGAGGAGCAAAATGGAAATTTGAGCATACTTTTTAAGTATCTGAGATTGGCACCTGAGAAAGGATTTCTTTAGTGACAAACTTAGCAGGACAAGATGTAATGAAACAGTAAGGATCAACAGTTAGGATAGAGTGCTCAGTAATCAAGTCAGTTATTCAGAAAACTGAGTGGGTTGTTTTGCCATGTGAATCTGTTGGGAATGAACATGGACATGAAACATGTTATTTTATTTCTTTAAAAAAATGATGCTTAAATTTTTCAGCTAATAGGAAGGTAGGGTTGAGGAAGCAACAGGTTACAGTGACTAGTGACTAATTGCACACCGATGTTCTTTGGATTTCCTAGATTACTAATTAAGTTCTACACCAGACTTAAAAGTTCATAGGGCTGATTTAATGTTCAATATCTTCCTTGGGTTTGTTTTTATTTTAGAAGTGCCAAAAATATGCAGGCTGGAAAATGACCCAGGAATATGCCGAAGTAACATTGTAAGATATTTCTTTAACCTCAGAACGATGAGATGTGAAAAGTTTTATTATGGAGGATGTTTTGGAAACGAAAACCGATTTGACAGCCCAGCCACCTGCATGGACTTCTGTTTGCCAAGAAGAAGTAATTAACATTTTATTACTAATAAAATAAAAGGAAGACAACAATATAGGAAGTGTAAGAAGAGCCAGACAGCAGAATTTATTCCCTTAACTTTATCTTTGTATGTGACTTGCTCTGACCATTCAAAAGGTTTCTATAGTAAATAAGATAATAAAAGTATGGTAGGATTCAGCCAATTCGCACCGGGAGAACCAGTTGTTAACCTTCTAAGCAGTTTGGACAACCGGTTGTTGGAAGAAATCTTATTTTGTTTTTTCCCCACTTTACGGGGCTAATGGTGTCAGGAAGGCAGGAAGGAAACATTCTGGTGTTGTTTCTGGCCTAATATTTATTGCCCTGCTCACAGAAACTGCCTCTCCGGTTAACCCTTATTACATTGTAACAGCTAAGGCGAAGCGCCAATGATGTGAATGATGTTGAGTTGGCCACGCCCACCCAGTCACATGACCACCGAGGCCCGCCTACCCAGCTGGTCATTAGGGCAGAGAACCGGTTGTTAAATTATTTGAATCCCACCACTGGGTATATTGTTTCCTTCATCTCTGTTGACATTTTGAATGATAATATAATGTATCTCTCCGAACAGCCTCTTTTCTAAATTTAGCCCTTTCTTCTGTTATCTCAAACAAATCCTGTCTTATATCTTTTGAGAATGAGATAAACAAAATTGTTTCTTCTTGCAACTAAAGTGAGAGATGCTTTAACTATGCTTTAACCCAACACTTTTGGGGTTTGAATGGGGAAGATCTGTGACATTAGTTGTTCACACCTTGGCAAATAGAAATGGTTTTCATAAGAGGAAAAGGATGTTTCCATATCTGATTCTGCTATATATCAGCTGATGCTGTCAAAGTCACCTATCAATACTTGTAAATAAGTCTGTCCCATCCACTTGTTATCTTTTGAAAACATTGTGCTTTATTTTTGCCTTGAGAAATTTTGAAGCAGTAGTCTATTTCTTTTTTATATATATAAAGGTTTTTTATTTTTTCATTTTCATAATATATAACCACACGTATACTATTACATAACCAATATCATATGTTATTACATGTTTACATCAATTCGTCTTACCATCAACTCCCAAAAACAATTATTGGCTCTTCTGCTCCTTCTACCTCTTGCTGGTTATGGTTGCTCAAAATATCTTAATTGGAACAAACTTGCATATACCCAAACTCTGGTATGTTTCTCTTTGCCTCCTGCTTTTCCACGTTCTGATTTATTGCAATTGGTTAATTAAATCTTCCTGCTCAGAGTTTCGCTCTCCATTCACAGGCAAGATTAGGTTATCGGTGAGAAAATAGTGCTTTTTTTCTAGATTTTTTCCTTTAATTACATTCCACCTCTCATTAATTGGAGTTGCTTAAGATATGTTAGTTAGAAGAAATTCGAATGAAGCAAATCTCCTCAGTATGTTTTGGTTTCCATTGCAACCTCCTAGTCTCTTTTATAAACACAATATTTTCAATTCGAAAACCAAATTTAGAGTTTGTATTTGAGTGGGTTTATCACTTCTCTACTTTCTCCTTTTCTGTCCAAATTATTTCAAGCAAATGGCTCTTTTTTGGGCTAGTGTTTCAACCTTCCATTTTCCCCCTTCTTTCTTTCTTTTTTGCCAAAATCCAGATCTGTTCATTAATATTATTTATGCTCTGAAGGTTCTTTGCCTTTTCCAAGTTCTGATTTATAACTGTTGGTTAATTAGATCTTCTTATCAGGCTTTCATCTCGTCCTGCATGTTCCTGCTCGGTAGCTTTGGCCGGAAGCCAGCTTCTTGTGCAGCAATGTTGCCTTGCTGTCGCCCTGACTCAGATTCAGAGAGCAAATCTCCGACCTACGAGGGACCTGTTGCATTCCCTCTGGGTCTGATGAAACGCTGCCTTCTTCACACACACACACACACACACACACACACACGGGGGTTACGTTCCAAAAAAGGATCTTGGAATTGGTTTGTCAGACAGAGTTCATGTGAGACTCTTCAGACCTCACATCCCCCTCGTCTGTCCAGCTGGAGAACTTCCGGTCAAATGCAGTAGTCTATTATCTTGAAGTTAAAGGCTATTAATGATTTCTCTTTCTAAGAACAAATCAACTTCTATCTGCTTCTAGTCTTATCCTGAGTTGGTTTTGACCCATATTATAAGTGCTAAATGAACTGGAAGCCAATCTTTGGAAATATCTATTCAGCCTATCATTTTAGCTGTTCCAAAAAATCCCCGATTTTTAAAAATTTTATGTCTGACATTCTGGTTTATAAAATAAACATACTGCTTTTCACGAAAGTTAAAGGAAGAATAGGGAAAAGATGTTTCACAAAAGGCAAAGAAAGCATATCTTCAGAGTATTAAAGAACAATTAATCAATTGTAAGTGCTCTAACACTGGAGGTTTTAAAGAAGAGATTGGACAATCATTTATCTGAAATAGTATAGGGTCTCCTGCTTGAACAGAGGGTTGGATTAGAAGACCTCAAAGGTCCCTTCCAACTCTGTTATTCTGTTAAGCAGATGTATTCTTTGCAGGGCTAATTAATGGCTGCTTAAAAGGTTTTTGAGTATGGATTTGAGTTGCCTATATGAGTATATGCACAGATATTCAATCTTGTATTCAGTTTGGTTTCCTAGCAGTACCAAAAGAAGCATATCTATGTACATGTATATGTGTATGCAAACAAATACAAGTTCTAAAACATCTAGCAAAGATTATGACTTCTTTAACAATTATGTGAGACATTGTTTTAATTTCACTGATGTGATTTGTAAATCACCTCTTTGGAATGTTTGCACAGCTGAATTTTTACCACTAGCATTACATTTCTCCCTCATATTTTCAGATATTTCTAGCAAATGAACTGTATTGAATTTACTTTTTTTTTATTTGGAGGTACATCTGAAATGTCTTTCCATATAAACTATCAGGAAGAATAGAAATTTCAACTATTTCACCTTCCCAAGAGAGTTCATGGTATTCTGTTGCTAGAAAAAAATGTCTTAACTAGTTACTACTTTTTTCAGAACAAAAGCGAGATTGGGAGATGTATATGAGGTGTGTTTCCTTGAATTACATGAATGACTGGAATCACTGTACATACTTTGATTTATATGAGGTGCTTAACCTTATAGCAGTTGCAAAGTTGTAACTGAACTTTGCACGGCTGAAGGGAAGTTCCTCCCTTTCTGTAGCACGGAAATGTCCCATCTGAATGCAAAAGAACAGTGAGACAAGATTTCAATTGCAGATTTAGTCAAATTTATTGCACTGATGTTTACGGTTAGTTAATTAACAAAAAAAGATTTTTTAAAAAATTGCTCATGTCCAAAATGGGCGTTGTTGTTTTAATTCCATATTTAAAGCATGTCATATACTAATGACATTTTTTTTTCTTTTAAAGCTGCTCCTTCATTCTGTTACAGTCCAAAAGAAGAAGGCTCATGTTCTGCTTCAGTCTCTCGCTTTTATTACAATACTAGGACAAAAACATGTGAGAGATTCACCTACACTGGCTGTGGTGGAAACAATAACAACTTTTTCACGGAAAAATCCTGTCTCAGGACCTGCAGGAGAAGTAGGTGTCTTTCCTATTGCTTTGGCGCAGGGTGTGTGTGTGTGGAGGCCAGGTGATGGCCACATCTGACCCTAGGTTCAGCTTAATTTTTCCAATAAGCAACCAAATTGGAAGATCATTTAAAAGCAATTTTTCAGAGTTCTTTAATAAAGCGGAATCTCCCAATGACATGGAGGGTGGGGAACATGGAAAAATAGCCTACTTTTAATATTTGCACAATAGAGAACTTCAAAGTAAAAGTTGATTGATTTAGAAATAATAATCTGCCCAGTTACATCATAAGAATTGACCCACCCGATAATTTGCATAAGCCATAGAAAACAGCACTGTATTGGGAATAAAAAAGAAACATTTGTAAGAGAAAAATGTCAGAATGGGTATGGCTCAGATATATTCTATGCTTTCTAACGCTGGGCCTGAATATTTGTTTTATTCATGGAGGCCTGCGAAAAGCTGAAAACAACGCTTTTATCTGCAAGACATTGAATGTTTTGCTGTTATTTCTGGTTTCTAAAAGTGAGGCTTTACTTGAAAGTTAAGGTTTATGGCAAATTATTGGCAGTACATTTGGAAAATAAAATTTTAAATACAAGAAAACCCATGCTAGTTAGCCAGTGCAACAATACTATAAAAAAATGTTTCAAGTGTTATAAAGTCCATACTGTGTGGCTCTCACAGGGCAGTGTCAAAAAGCAGAGTGTAAGGTTTTCTGTCAATATTCATAAAATATTCATTGGACATGAATCTGTTATAGCATAGGTCAGTGATGGCGAACCTTTTTTGGATCACGTGCCATAAGTGGGGGGAGCGCAGGGAGGGTCGTGTGCAGGCGTGCCGCACCCATAATGCAATGCGCGACCCCCCCAGTGCACATGCGCACACTGCAGGCGCGACACCCCCATTTTTGCATGCTTTTTTCATCCTCCCCAGGCTCCAGAGGCTTTATAGGAGCATGGGGAGGGCGAAAACAGCCTCCCCTGCCCCCCAGGAAGCCTTCCAGAGACTTCAGGGATCTTCAGGAGGCTTCCCTGAAGCCTCTGAAACAGTCAAAACGACCCTCCGAGCAAACAGAAGTCACTTCCGGTTTGCTCGGAGGGTCGTTTTAAGCGCTCCGAAGGCTTTAGAGACCTTCAAGAGGCTTCCCTGAAGCCTTCGGAATGCTCAAAACAACCCTCCGAGCAAACCGGAAGTGACTTCCTGAACTTCTGGTTTGCCCGTAGGGCCGTTTTTTTGCACTCTGGAGGCTTCAGGGAAGCTCATGAAGCCTCCAGAGGGCTCCCGGGGTAGGGGCGGAGGGCTCTTTTCGCCCTCCCCAGGCTCCTATAAAGCCTCTGGAGCCTGGGGAATGCGAAAAATGGCTTTTAAAAAGGGTGAACTCAGCTGGCCAGCACGCGCATGTGCGCTGGCCAGCTGACAGGGCAGCGCCTTGCGTGCCCTGACAAATTGTTCCGCGTGCCACCTGTGGCACGCGTGCCATAGGTTCGCCATCACTGGCATAGCTGATCAATATGCTTTTCCTTCAGGCAGGCTAAATGAATCTGATTTTCTAACACTTCCTTCTCCCCATGTAGGATGTTGGGACTATTAAGAAAGGTGAGGGGTATTGAAGGAAATAAAGTGTAAAGAATTGTAACACAGCTGAAATATCTGTGCTTTTATAAAGGACTACCTTGAAACTAGACACCAAGAAAATATTTGGGTGGTTTAGTAGTTCAAAATGGAAAAATGTAAAATTAGAAAGTCTCCTAGACTTTGCTAATATTACAAAATTATTTTGATGATATAAGACAGTGAGGGCGAACCTTTTTGTAAAGGCGTGCCAAAATTGTGCATGTGCGTGCTATCGTGCGCGCATGCCCACACCCACAATTCAATGCACCCCACCCACCTGCACATGCACGCGTGACACCCCCCATATGGGGGGGGGTCACCCTGCCCAGACTCCGGAGGCTTTACTGAAGCTTGGGGAGAGTGAAAAGGGCTCCCTCAGCCCCCGGAGATCCTCCAGAAGCTGGAAACAGATCGTTTCCAAACTTCTGATGGGCCTGTTGAGCCCATTTTTCAAACTCCCAGGGCTCCGAATACTTTCCTGAAGCCTGGGGAAGGCAAAAAATAGGCCTAACAGACAAACTGCAAGTTTGGAAATAATCCATTTCCTTCTAGAGGGCCTCCGGGAGGGTTGGGGGGAGTAGTTTTTGCCCTCCTCAGGCTTCAGGAAAGCCTACAGAGCCTGTGGAGGATAAAAAACAGGCCCAATGGGCCAACTGGAAGTTCAAACATTTGACTGTCCTGTTTTTTTCACCCTCCCCAGGCTCCGGAAGTTTTCTTGAAGCCTAGGGAGGGTGAAAAATGGCTTCCCCTGGCCCTCCAGAAGGCCGAAAATCAGTTGGCTCACATGCCGGCAAATATGGCTCCGCATGCCATCTGTGGCACATGTGCCATAGGTTTGTCTTCACGGGTATAAGAGTTACTTTGAAATAATTTTGAAGAGGAAGAAAGGTGTGGTTCAAACGCTTTTAAACACTGACACTAGTGCAATGACAAGTGTGCAAATTGAAAGCTCCCAATAAATTTGTTCTGCATTTTGCTTGTCTAAGCCAGTTCTTGGCTTGTCCAGGCAGAATGGGAGTGAGTTGTAATAGTGATCTTGGTTTTAACACTGTTAATCTCCCCTACTTGGGTAAGTCATCTGAAATTGCTTATGATCACTCAGAGACGTTCTGACCAACATTTTAACATCTAAATTAATGGGATCAAATTATCTCTGAAAATGACTCAATCTGTATTTTATTCTCAATAGGAACAAGGAAGCAATTTTTGTTGACCAAAGAACTGGATGAATACAAAAATCTCTCCAGCAAATGAATGCTGCACAGTTTCCTAAACCTGAGAATCTGAACTATTTGAATTTACTGGAAGCTATAATTTATTACCTTATTATATACAGAAAATATTATGAACATTTCTGAAATATAGGAAATTACTATTGTGTAATTTTAATTCATTATAATACCATTGAAGGCACATTATACAATTATAGACTCTTCTTTCCTTTTTTGTAATCCTTCCGTAGTTGCTATTGATTATCCATCTGGATTCAAGTAGTCTCGCATGATTGCTGTTCTGTTTGGAGAGGGTAAAAGAGCCCCCCCCCCCAAAATGCATTTCTAGTCTTGAAGGCAGCTGTGCTATCATGAAGCCTGAGGAGCTAACTTAACTGCTGATCAGGTCTGGTGGGATGAGATGTCAAGACAGTAATCCCACTGGCCAAATTTGATATAAAGGTATTGAGGACTAGAGCAGGGGTGGGTTTCAATTTTTTTTTAGTACTGGTTATGTGGGCGTGGCTTATTTTGTGGGCATGGCTTGACAAATTTATGTTTCAACCCTGCTCATGGGTAAACTGCAGATTAGAGGCAGGCTGCAGATCCTGGCATGCTCACTTGGCTGCTCCCCACCCCCCCGGAGTTTGCAGGCAGCAAATAAAACTGCCGCCTCCTGCCTACGTGCATTGAGGAGGCAGAGAGGCTCGATCCCATTTAGGAGGTGGTGGATGTGAAGCCTCGGGCTCCCTGAGCAGTCCATGCTGCTTACCTATGTGTAGGCACTAGGAGGCAGTTGTGTGGATGCATGTGGCGAAGATGAGGCAGGGCGAGCGTCAGAGCGAGTTGGTTCAGCGATGTGGCCAGTCAGCCATCACTACTGATTCAGTGACCCACGCCGAATTACCACTACTGGTTCTCCTGAACCAGTCTGAACTGAGAGCAACCCACTTCTGGACTAGAGGCCTGGGATCACACCCATCATCTCAGATGTTTGTAGTAGTCACGCTTTAGTCAATGATGCTGTTGAGACTCTATTTCAGTGCCTGGAGGCTGCTATGGGATGGCTGCAGAGGCTCACATTCAAATCATGAAGATCGAAGAAGTGTGCATTCATGAAATCTGCATTTCTGAGTACTTTCCAACTTTAACTCTTAATGGTATAGCACTTCCCTGGACAAAAATAGGGTGTGATTTGGGGGTTCTCCTTGATTCACAAATCTTGCTGGAAGAGCGGGTAACAGCTGTCTTTGGCAAAGATCCATCTTTTATGCTAATTATACCCCTTTCTGGATTGGGAGGCTCCACTGATGGTCATTCATGCCATAGTTGAACTTGTCATCATCAGCAATTCACTTGTGTCTGACCCTCAGCCACTGTAAGGATCAGCATTCTCCATGCCCTTCTGTCTCGCACCATCTCCTTCAGATCCACCATGGTCATCTCAATGTCATTCTGCAGAGTGTCCAAACAGCTGATATTACAGTGACTACTACTCCTTTTTCTGCTGATTGAAAATAGTTGAACTAATGTTGAACTATTGTTCATTATATTATCAACGGTTGAACTACTGCAATGTACCCTTTGTACCCACCTTTGAAAAAACTAGCAAGCTATACCTGGTTCAGAATGAGGTCCTCTGAGTGCTTCTGTGCACACTATAATTCACCTAGATAACATCTCTGTTTCATGAGATGCAGAAGTAGCCAGTCAGCTTCCAAGGAGGATTGTCATCTAGAAAGCTTTTCTTGCTCAGGAGCTGGTTACTTGCTGGACTGGCTGTTCAGTTATGTCTTCCTGTTCTATCATATCTTGTGGAGTAATATATGCCTGATTCCCATTGTTCAAATTATGGTGCCTTGTTGAATCCTGCAGACAAGCCTTTTTCAGGGACAGCCATGTCTTACAAATAGAAGGCTAGCAAACCTATGTAACCTAAACCCTTTTGTCATTTAGGAAATTCCTTCAAAAGGAGCTTCTTCAGCAAGTCCTGAAACAGAGTGATTTGTGATTGTGCTGATACCTGAATTTGATAATCTGATAATTCTTGGGGTTTCTTCTATAAAAATAGTAATTAGTAGTATTTTTCTTGTTAATTATTTTTCTACTTATTTATTCTTTTACTATGTTGTATGATTCCTAGAGTGGTCTGGGCAAATGAAATGGCTTATAAATTGAACATATAAAACATGTTTTTTAAAAATATAACTAGAATTTGAACCAAATAAAGTTAAAAGAGAGCTGGTGGGGGTGGGGGAGAATTAAGTGTGTTTTAAGAAAGCCAACGAATCCAGGTCAGGGATGAAATTCAGCAGGTTCTGACAGGTTCTGGAGAACCAGTAGCAGAAATTTTGAGTAGTTCGAAGAACCAGCAAATACCACTTCTGGCTGGCCCCAAGTGGGGTGGGAAAGGGGATTTTGCAGTATCCTCCCCCTGCCACACCCACCAAGCCACACCCACAAAACCAATAGTAAAAAAAAATGAATTTTACCACTGATCCAGGTGTTGGAAAAATCTGGGAAGACCCAAGTTTAGCTCATCCAATCATAGGCCTCAATAAGTAAATTGGGACACTGGATTAAGAGCTATAGACCAGACAACCACCATGCAAAATGTATTTCAGCCCACAGAAGCCAAAGGGATGTGGGAAACATCCCAAAATGAATTCTTCAGTTCTCTGAAAGGATAAGTAAAGGAAGGGAGAAATGATTTCAAATTCACAAGATCCTGTTCATATAAACTTACAATAAAAGTAATCTCGATACCCAAATGGTGTGCGCTTCTTTTCTGGCTTACCTTGAACGGCTTACATACTGTATGAGGTTAAAATGAAGAAAATGCAGCAGAGCCTTGAGCTCTGAGAACAATATTATAAGAACAATATTATTATAACAAGATTATAAGAGCTGTGGTGGCACAGTGGTTAGAGTGCAGTACTGTAGGCTACTTCTGCTGATAACCAGCTGCCAGCAGTTTGGCAGATCAAATCCCAAAAGGCTCAAGGTTGACTCAGCCTTCCATCCTTCGGAGGTTGGTAAAATAAGGACCCAGATTGTTGGGGGCAATAGGCTGACTCTGTAAACTGCTTAGAGAGGGCTGTAAAGCACTGCAAAGTGCTTTTCAGTCTAAATGCTATTGCTAAATGTTATAAAGCAAAGAAATAAGAACACTTTTTTTTTGTTCTGGCAATAACCATATCCATTTCTAATTTGCCTTGTGCACTTTTAGCTTTCAGTGAACTCCACAAAACATTTGGGGTTACAGTTCCCGGTTCTTCCCAAAGTTCATATGGGCATGGGTAACAAAAAAACAATTCTACCTAGAACACGGTGTAAAACCTGCGGAGTTATGTGATATATTACAATGTTTTCTCCTACGCATGACGCATCTGCCCTAACGGGCCGCTAGTTTGATACCCTTCTCCTAGAATGTCATAGTTACTATCGGTATAATCATTATAAACAGTCCTACCCTTGTTTCCTGTCAGATCAGAGCTGGAAGAGAAAATATTGCTAGTTCTGACTAGCAACAGAACTGGGAAGAGCTAAAAATGGGGTTCATTAATCAAGCTAAGCCATTTAATGATATATTTGACCTTGACTTAGTAAGTTGTGTGAAATCATTCACTGTATTTTATTAATTTAACCACAGTTAAGCAAAAATGTGAATCTGATCAGTCTTCAGAAAATGCTTGCAGCTTTTTATGGATGTCAAAGATTCTTAGCTTTTGCTCATTCATGGCTTTTCCCAACTTTATAACAAATTAATGTAAATAGAATGACCGTTGACTTACCTGAACGGTCGTTCTCGGGGCACTGTGGGAGAGTCCAAGGATGGATTAACACAGCCTATCTGCCCAAGGACTGAGTTGATTTTTCCCCTGGTCACGCCTCCTTTGCCTCCTCAGGTTCAGTTTTTAAAATGAGGTTTAGACCGTCACAGGACGCCCAAGGTATCCTAAGTGCCCGGTACAGTCTTAGTTCCTTCCATCAACCCTGGGTGGGTCTTGGCCTTTCCCGCAGCGCCCCGAGAATGACCATTGAGGTAAGTCAATGGTCATTCTCCAGTGCGCTGCTTGGAGAGTCCAAGGATGGGACATACCCAAGCTATTGTGTCCCAGGGCAGGGAGTGTCACGACTGTCCGGAGCCTCGATAACTCTTTGCAAAACTCTTCTTCCAAAGGAGGCTTCTGCAGAGGCAAAGGTATCAATTTTGTAGCTTCAAATGAAAGCTGTGGGAGAAGCCCACGGAGCAGCCCTGCAAATGTCAATGATGGATGCTTGGGTCGCCCAAGCCACAGTCGTGGTGGCACTTCTTGTGGAGTGGGCCATCACTCAAGCCGGAACAGCCCTGCCCTGGTGCTTGTAAGCCATCTTAATGCAGGCCCTCAGCCAGCACCCAATGGTCGATGAAGAGACCTTGCGACCCAACGATCCCGGTTGAAATGACATAAAGAAGGATTCTGAGTGTCTGAGGCCTTTAGTCTGTTTCATGTAGAGACGAACAGCTCGCTGCATGTCCAACTTGTGCCAAATGCACTCCCTGGGTGCTGAGGCTTGGGACAAAAATTCAGGAGTATCACCTCCTCGGATCTGTGGAAATGAGAGTTCACCTTCGGCAAGAAGGTGGGGTCCAAGCGCAAGATGACCCAGTCTGGGTGTATGATGCACAGTTTCTCCCTGACCAAAAAGGCCGCAATCTCTGACACCCTACTAGCAGAGGTGATCGCTATTAGAAAGGCGGTTTTAAGAGTCAAGTGGTGCAGAGAGACCGTTCTCAGTGGCTCAAATGGTGTAGCAGTCAATGCTTGCAGAACGAACGGCAAGTTCCAGGACGGGTAGCTATGTACCGTCTGAGGTCGTAGATTGGAAGTCCCCTTCAAGAAACTCTTGACCTGGGGGTGATGACTCAAGGACTGATGATGGTTTCTAGCCAGAATGGTGGACAAGGCAGCAACCTGACGCCGGAGCGTGGCGGGCGCCAGACCTTTGTCCAATCCCTCCTGGAGGAAGTCCAGCAACTGTGGTATGGACGCTTCAACATCAACAATGTTACATTGTTTGCACCAAGTAGAAAATGCTGACCAGGTTGCATCATAGATGCGAGTCGTGGCAGTCTCCTGAAAGCCTGGATGGTCTGGATGACTTTATCTGAGAGGTGTTGTTCCCTCAGGAGCTGCCCCTCAAGTGCCAGACGGCTAGCTGTAGCCACCAGGGCTCTGGATGACTGATGGCCCCCTGGAACAGGGCTACTTGCTCCTGAGGAATCCTCCACGGTCTTTCCACGGAGAGATCGACCAGATCTGCATACCAGGACCGCCTGGGCCAATGTGGAGCCACAAAGATGAGCTCCGCCCCCTCTGCCAGGAGTTTGTTGATCACCTGCGGGATGAGCGGGAGGGGCGGGAATGCGTACAAGAGACCCAGGGGCCACCTGATCCTCAGCATGTCCGTCCTCTCTGCCTGAGTCGATTGGTAACGCGAGAAGAATCTTGGGAGTTGCGTGTTGGTTGCAGTCGCGAACAGGTCGACTTGCGGAAGACCGAACCGACTCACAATCCGACGGAACAGGTCTGGATCTAGCCTCCACTCGGAGTTGTCGATTGTCTGTCGACTCAGCCAATCTGCACTCATGTTGCTGGTGCTGGAGATGTGATCTGCTCTTATTGATGCCAGGTGACGCTCTGCCAAATGGCCCAGGGTCTACGCCTCCGCCATGAGATGCTTGGAGTAAGTGCCACCCTGCCGGTTCACATGGGCCTTCGTTGCTACATTGTCTGCAAGCAGCAGAATGTGGCGACCCACCAGTTGGTTTGAGAATCGTCTTAAGGTGAGTCGGGCTGCTCTCAATTCCAGCCAATTGATGTTTCAAGCTGCTTCCGCACGCGACCACCTGTCCTGCACTAGCTGACCCTGGCAATGTGCATCCCAGCCATAGAGGCTGGCATCCGATGTTACTATAATTCTGTCGGGCTCCTTGAACAGACAGCCCTTCTCTACTGCCTTCGACTGTCACCATCCCAGGGAGCGAGAGCCGAACCTTCCTGGGCGAGTTGCTGGCCTTCGCCCTCTGCATCGGCCGCAGGAACCACTACAGTTCCCTGGCATGAAGTCGAGCCCAGGGAATCACATTGATGCAGGATATCATGACCCCCAGTAGTTGTGAGAGTTGGACAATCTGTAAGGCGGTGGCCCGGCGGCACTGTTGAATTCTGCTCCTGAGAGAGCAGAGCCTGTCTGGAGATAGGAACACCTGGCACGAGACAGAGTCAATCATGGTGCCCAGGTGTTGGATGCATGTAGCGGGGACTAGGTGGCTTTTCTCTAGATTCACCAAGAAGCCATGTTCCTGCAAGGTGTGGATTGTGGTTTGCACGTCTTCCACCACCTGTAGATGAGTCTTTGAGTGAATGATGATGTCGTCTACGTAACATTCCAGATGGATGGGACGAGTGCGCAGATGAGCCGCCACAGCTGCAAGGAGCTTGGTAAAGGTCCTGGGGGCGGATGAGAGTCCAAACAGAAGAGCCCTGTACTGATAGTGCCGTCTGTTGTAGTACAGATGCAGGAACTTCCTGTGGGACTGGTGGATGGGCACATGTAGATACGCCTCCTTGAGATCGATGGACATGAGTAGATCGCCTCGCCTTCAGACTAGGACGGATTGGAGGGACTGCATCTTGAAACGCTTGTAGGCCAGATGCTGATTCAGGTGCTTCAGATCTAGTATGGCCCTCCACCCCCCTGAGCTCTTGGGAACCAGGAAAAGAATGGAGTAAAATCCCTTCCCTTCCTGGTCCAGGGGGACTGGCTCTATGGCCTTTATTTGCAGAAGATGGTCGATTTCTGCCTGCATGAGGGACCTTTTTACAGGGTTGTTGGCCAGAGGGCAACAAACAAATGTTTGTGGTGGAAATGATAGGAATTCCAGTGTCAGACCCCTAATGACAGTGTTCAGGATCCACGCATCCCCGGTGATTCCCTCCCAGCGGTCTGCATAAAGTTGCAGTCGGCCCCTGATGGGAGGGGTGCTCTGATGGTCACTTGCCACATCTGAACTGACAGTTGTTGGAACCCCCTCGAAAAGGCCTTTGAAAGGAGCCCTGGTTGTTCTGCCTGCCCCTGGAACTAAAACTGTTCCTGTCCTGGTTCCTGTCATTAGGTTGGTTGTAAGATCTTTGAAGAGGTGGAAGCCTGGGTGCTGTCTTGTGCCAGAAAGGTCTGTTTCCTGTAGGAACCAGAATCCTTCTTCTCATTCTTCTTGAAGGTAGAGGGAAGGATCTTTCATTTATCCTTCGTCTCAATCAAGAATTCATCTAAGGAATCCCTGAAGAGCAACCCCCCCTTTGAATGGGGCTAAAGCCAGCTTCCACTTGGCCTTCATGTCCGCCTGCCAATGTCGAAGCCACAAAAGGCGTCGTGAAGTGACGTTGGATGCCAGCGCCCTGGAGGCAAACTTAGCTGCATTCAGGGAGGCATCTGCTGAGTATTCAACAGCAGTAATGATCTTGTTGAGATCATGCCGCCAACAAGACGCCGCCGAAGGAGGCTTAGCTCTTAGCTGGTGGAGCCAGAGCAAGGAAGCCCTTGTAAAGAATGAGGCAGAGGTGGACACCTTAATCGCCCAGGTGGCCACCTGATGCGTTTTATGACAGGCTTTTTCAGCCCTCTTGTCCTCTGCTTTTAGCCCTTCTAACAGGTCAGCCGGAAGAGTGGAATTGGAGGTCAGTGAGACCACCGGGGCATCCACTTTGGGCATCTTTAAAACATCCTCTAATTTCATCTCAAGAGGGTATAAGGTTTTGTCTGCACCACTGAGGTTGGCCAGGGAACCCGGCTGCACCCATTGGCGCTGTACCACGTCCATGAACAAGTCAGGGACTCAGATAAGCTCCAGGCCCGGGGTAGTTTCACTAAAGAGGCCTACTTTAAGGTCCTGTGAAGTGGAAGGAGTGGCCTTATCCTTAGGTTTGGCCCCGAGCTCTGTAGAGGCCCTGGCCTTGTGTAAAATAGCTTTAAACAATGAAGGCTTGAAAGGCCAGTGAAGGCCGGCTTATCGGGAGGCATGTCTTCATCCTCCAAAAGTTCAAACTCATCCGCAGCTTCCTCATCCCACACAGATACCTCTGTGGTAACAGATGTGCCTGGGGAATCGAGGTCGCAGCTCCTACCTTCCGCGTGGGAACGGGTAGCCCTAGGCCCCTTGCCACTTTTACTTTCCTTCTGGCGCATGGCTTCAACCACCCCCTGGGAGATAGCCTAAGCAATGACCTCCCTCATCTCAGCTGAGAGAGCCGTGCCTTTGTCCTCAACAGGCCTGGGCCTAGAAGGGACTCGGCCTCTTTCAGAATGAACAGGAGCCAAGGGTTCCTCCATGTGGAGGCAACCGTGGAGAAACTCTAACTCTTCCCTCACAGAAGAGCTAGGAGAGTCTGGATAACCCAGGGATGCTGCAGGGGAGCCAGACAGGGAATCCTTACCACTGATAGAGGGAGCCTGATCCCCTTGATTAGAGAGAGACTCCTCTCTCTCCTGTCTGGATAAAGGAACATTTAGCTTGTGAGACAGTCACAAGCTTGTGAGACAGTCCAGTCTCACAAGCTTCAGGAGGATGAGGGGTCTGGGTCTTACTAGGCCTCTCCTTAGGACGCTCCTGCTTCTTGCCTCCCTGGAGTTTAGGGCCTTTGTTCCCAGAGGAACTGTGGGAAGACTTGCTCCCCACTCCTCTATTACCCTTTCTCCCCTGGCCTGAGGGATCTGATCTACTGCGCTTAGCAGATGGCCCTGCCAACTCCTCCCTCTGTTCCAAATCTTCATCAGCCATGTTCTGGATGGTTGTTCAGGTGGAAAATGAGTCAGCCATAGGAGAAGGGCCCTGGATGCTGGCCAGCCAGCTCCAAAGCGTTTGCAGATCCAAACAGTTCCAGAGGATGGAAGGGGCACCAGGACACTCCACAGCCGCCCCTTCAGGCTGAAGGTCAAAGAAAGAGAGGGCTCAGGTACTGCTGGTGCCCCGGACAGGCCTTCACAACCCCTGGTGGCGATCTGCGCTGAGGTGGAGAGGCGCGGAGAACTGTTGAGACTTTTTTGCCATGCTGCTGCCGAAATAACCAAAACAAAATGGCCACCCTGACTTTCGCATGCTTCAGAACGGCCAGGAATGCAGCCAGCGCCTAATATGAGGATATTGGAAAGCGCGCCAATGCGTCACTTCCAAAATGGCCGCCACGATCTCCGAAGCCTAGAGACACTGCTGGGAAGCATTTCAAGCCGAAAACTCCCTGAAAAGCGGCCGGGAACACGCCAAAGCCTCGACCGTCCCAGCACTCGCTGGCAGCCGCCAGACCAGCGGCCTCAGCTGATTCCCCCCACCGCAAACGAACACAGCAGGAGGGGGCTCCTCGATGCCTCAGAAAACAATCTAAAGAACCAAATCATCAAATAAAACTCTAAAACACAGTAAGAAAAATAAGGGGAAAATCCTAAGAATTCTAAACTAATCACTAATCTAACTACTTCCTCTTGGAGAGCCCAGCCTATCTGTCCAAAGACTGAGAGCTCCCCAAAGAAGTCCTATCGGGCAGACTGAGTTTTTAAATCTGAACCTAAGGAGGCAAAGGAGGCATGACCAGGGGAAAAATCAACTCAGTCCTTGGGCAGATAGGCTGTGTTAACTCATCCTTGGACTCTCCAAGCAGCGCACTGGAGAATGGATATGTCTAAGTTTCATTATATTGTTCTACAGAAATGTTCTATTTTTGAAAAAATAAGAATGATTGCACATAAGACAGGAAATATCAGCATCTCAGGATTTTTTAAAATGCTACAGTTGTCAAAAAAAATTTCCTTGATCAATTTAAGACATTACTAAGCAAATGGAGAATAAATTTAATTAATTTTATATAAAAATATAAATCCCAGGTTGACAGACCCAGTTGCTATAAGGAGTATGAAGCTGTTTATTAATCAGAAAATGAATTAGTTATGATGCTAATAAATAGTTTGTTATGTTAGTTTAATTTCTGACTGTGACTAGGTGATGGAACCTGGTGGTGAGGGCAAGTGACTTTTCTCTAAGTTTACTGAGAACCCATGGGCTTGAAGACTTTTCATGGTAGTCAGAGGTCGCAGAGCACCTGTTCCCTGGACAACAACTGAATGAGTATGTCGTCCAGGTAACACTGGAGTCTCACTAGCCTCCTTCTGAGGTCTGCTGCCATGACAGAGAGAATTTTGGTGAAGGTCCTGGGTGACAACAACAGGCCGAAGGGCATGTCCCTGTACTGATAATGTCAGTCCACGTAGAAGAACCTCAGGAACCTTTGATGATGAGGCCGAATTGGTATGTGTAGGTATGCCTCCCTTAGGTCTACTGATGTGAGTAGGTCCCCCTGCCTTATCCCGGCAAGTATGGTTTGCAGGGATTGCATTTTGAACCTCCTGTAAGTTACCTGGTAGTTGAGGTTCTTTAGGTCTAATATTGCTCACCACCCCACCATCCGAGCTCTTTGGTACCAGGAATAGGATGGAGTAGAATCCCCCCCTTTCCTGATCTACAGGTATCGGTTCTGTTGCATTGATGTACAGGAGATATTGAACCTCCTTGTGCATGAGCTCCCTCTTGGATGGACAGGAGGGTATGGGGCAGCAAATAAAGTTCCTTGGGGAAGGGAGGTGAACTCCAAGGCAAGGTCCTGCCTCACCATCTGTAGGACCCAAGAGTCCAACAGGGTGAATTCTAACTGGTTGGCTAACTGCTGAAGTTGCCCCCCCTGATGGGAGACAGACCTTGTTGCTCACTGGATTTACGGAAGGGCTTTTGGGAGAACCCTCCTCAGCTTGGCCTGTGGTAAGGATACTGCTGCCTGCCCCTATCTTGATAGGACTGCCTGTCCTGAGACTGGCTGGAAGGCTGGAAAAATGGTCTGTGGAAAGATGTGGCTTGAAAGGAGGTCAGATGCCCCAAAGGGCTGCCTCCTAAAATAAAGCTGGTTCTTCCTCTCCTGCTTTTTGCTACTGGTGGGAAGAACCTTCCTCTTGTCCTTGGATTCGACCAGCATCAAATCCAAGGTCTCTCCAAACAACTTATCACCTTTAAAGGGAACAGCAGCCAATTTCCATTTTGATTTCATATCGACCTGCCAATGGCAAAGCCAGAGGAAGTGCCGAGACATCACATTGGACTCCAGCACTCTGGAAGCAAATTTCACTGTATTTAAGGAGGTGTCAGCCGAATACTGGGCCACTGCAATAATCTTATTCACATCCTATTGGAGACGTGTGTCATCTCCTGGCAACTTAGGCTGGCAACTTAGACTGCCATCTGCTGGAAACTTTAGAAGACTGCATGAAGGAGGAGCTTCCGGCGATGGCGGTTGCCTCCTGAGCTCCTAAGAACGCCATGGAGCTCCCGACCGGGTAAGGGACTGCTGCCGGCCCTCATGTCATCGGAGGGCCGAGAGTTGGACAGCACGACCACCCTGGCTTGTTTTGGGCTCGTTTTGGCCCGCCAGGGTGGTCGGGGGAGATTGGAGGAGAAGGAGGAACGGAAGGCTGTAAACGGCCGGGGAAACAGCTGGGAAGCAATGGCGGTGGCGCGCGCAGCGCAGCGCGGCGTGAGGATTGCGCTGGCGGCGAAAAAAGGCACCGGGGAGAAGAACGAGGCACCGGGGAGGAGAATAAGGCTGGGAGGCAATTGGGAGAGGCAGTTGGAGACGGCTGCGGCAGCGGGACGAGTGGAAAGAGTGGCGCTGCTGCCAGGGACTCCTTTCTGGTATTCTGCCGTATCCTGGCTGCTCCCATGCCCCCCCCCCCCGGGTCTTGCCGGCGCCAGCAGAGGACGCCGAATTTTGGAGAACATTATCCTAATCAGTGGAGAACTTTGGAGCGCCGAGTGGGGGGCCAAGGTGGAGTGTGCCCACCTGGGCGTTTTGGATGGAAACCAGGAGTGAGGGTGAAGGTATAAACAACGGTTGGGGGTGGCCTGGAACACCGGAGGCCACTGGAGGCCCTGTTTCAAGGCCATGGATAGGCCTGAACAGTTATCTAGGCCAAGAACAACTGGGCCAAGAACGCCCCCCCATCTGAAACCACCTTGGATTGTCTCCCACCTTTCTGTCATCTCTGCCATCTCTCACCACTTGAGGATATTCGATCATTTCCCGCCCCCCCCCCCTCATCCAAGTACTAATCTGGACATTGAAGCCTCCTACTTCCTATTGAGACTCTACCCCCGTTTACCAACTTTTTATTACCAGCACCCTTACCCCACTGGGTTTTAACAATCTACTCGAGGTTAGACCTGCTCCGCCTGCGGGAGGCCCCTCTCTCGCAGGCATGGCCCTTGGCTCTTTCAAGGGCCCGCCTTGATGACGGGTTCGTGGACCCCGAGAGGTGCAGGAACCGGAAGCTAAGGGGATTTTTAGTAAAATGTTTTTTATCTTTTTTAGGGGGTCCCAGGGTGGGGGGGAGGGTTAATCAGACCGGGAGGAGGGCCAGAGCCGGACAGACAGGTGAGTCCAGGAAGGACGGGGATGCGGTGGAGGGGGGGAATATAAAGGTCACTAAAGCAGAGGGTTGTCCTATTGCAACGGTCGCGGGGAGGAGGGGATGCGAGGACAGGATAAGATCCCAAGGTCGGTTGGGAGACCGTGGCTGTTGGTTACGCCCGGTCGCTTGTACCAACCCCTGCAGTCTAGGTGGACAGGTCCTACAGAGCCAGGGCCTGCGGCTGATGCTTTGCAACGCAAGGTCTGTCACCAACAAGGCCCCCCTCATTAATGAGTTGATCTCAGAGGGGGAGCTAGACCTTGCAGGGATAACGGAGACCTGGTTGGGCCACGAGGGTGGTTTACCCCTCGTGGAAATGTGCCCACCGGGTTTCCGTGCATTCCATCAGCCTCGGGCCCTGGGTAAGGGTGGAGGGGTGGCGGTGGTTATGCGGGAATGTTTAGAGCCGAGGGAGTTCACTGTCCCTCAGATACCCGGGTGTGAGTCCCTTGGTGTGAACTGGGGCCCAGGGAGGCAGTGGGGCTTGCTGATTGTATACTTGGCTCCTCGCTATGCATCAGCAGCCCTGCCCGAGCTCCTCGAGCTAATCTCAGCGACGGCAGTTGAGACTCCCAGACTTTTGGTCATGGGGGACTTCAACTTGCCGTCAACGGGAGCGGCTTCCGAGGTGGCTCGGGAGTTCATGGCTTCCATGACGGCCATGGACCTGACCCAATTAGTGCAGGGCCCCACTCACGAAGGGGGCCACACACTGGACCTCATTTTTGTATCTGAACAGTGGACGAGTGATCTGGGAATAGGGGATTTAGTCATCACGCCCCTGTCATGGTCAGACCACTCATCCCTCCGGCTGGACTTCCCTGGCGCTATCCCCCACCGCGAGGAGGCGGAACCAGACTCTATAAACTGGTACCGCCCCAGGCACCTGATGGAATCTGATAGATTCCAGACGGAGCTTGGGCCAATTCCTGTAGCCTTGTCCCGCTCCCGCTCCGAGGACCTAGTGACTGCCTGGAATAGGGCGACGACTGGGGCCTTGGACCGGGTTGCGCCTTTGCGACCTCTCCTGCGGCATCGACCCACCCGGGCTCCTTGGTTTACTGAGGAGCTTAGGGTGATGAAGCGCCACAGGAGACGTCTAGAGAGCAGGTGGAGGTCCTCACGCTCCGAATCTGACCGAACACAGGTAAGAGCCTATTTGCGGACTTACCTGGTGGCAATAAGAGCGGCCAAATGTAGACATTGTGCTGCTCTTATTGCGTCCGCGGATAACCGCCCTGCCGCCCTGTTTAGGGTGACTCGCTCCCTTTTATCGCAGAGGGCGCGGGAGACACCCTTACAGGGTAGAGCAGAGGAGTTTGGGGAATATCTTCAGGACAAAATCGATCAGATCCGGAGCGGGTGGACCTCCGTCAGTGGACCAGACGAGCCGCCAACAGCGAGTCTTGAGAGACCATTCTGGGAGGAGTTTGACTCTGTTGCCCCCGAGGATTTAGACAGGTTGCGTGGACGGCTGCGACCCACCACTTGTTTAACGGACCCGTGCCCCTCCTGGCTGGTACTGGCAGCCTGGGAGGTGACACAAGGCTGGCTCCTGGGCCTGGTGAGCACCTCACTGGGTGAGGGATACTTACCAACCACCTTGAAAGAGGCGGTGGTGAGACCCTTGCTCAAGAGGCCTTCGCTCGACCCAATGGAGCTAGCTAACTATCGTCCAGTCTCCAACCTCGCCTTCTTGGCGAAGGTTGTCGAGAATGTGGTGGCGCAGCAGTTCCCGCGACACCTAGACGAATCCGACTATCTAGACCCACGCCAGTCCGGCTTCCGACCCGGGCACAGCACTGAGACAGCCTTGGTCGCGTTGGTCGATGATCTCTGGAGGGCCAGAGATAGGGGTTGCTCCTCTATCCTGGTCCTATTAGACCTCTCGGCGGCTTTTGATACCATCGACCATGGTATCCTATTGCGCCGGTTGGAGGGGATGGGAGTCGGAGGCACCGTTTTGCGGTGGTTCGGCTCCTACCTCTCCGACCGGAAGCAATGTGTGTTGACAGGGGGACAGAGGTCGTCCCTGAGGCCACTCACTTGTGGGGTGCCACAGGGGTCGGTCCTCTCGCCTCTCCTGTTCAACGCATATGTGAAGCCGCTGGGTGAGATCATCCGTGGTTTTGGGGTTGAGTACCATCTCTACGCTGATGATACTCAGCTGTATATTTCAACCCCAAACCACCCCAACGAGGCTGTCGAAGTGATGTCCCGGTGTTTGGAAGCCGTCGGGGTCTGGATGGGGGACAACAGACTCAAACTCAACCCCTCCAAGACCGAGTGGCTGTGGTTACCGGCACCTCGGTTCAGCCAGCTGACTCCATCGCTGGCCATAGGGGGCGAACAATTGTCCCCTGTGGAGCGGGTGCGCAATTTGGGTGTCCTCCTTGATGCCCGGCTGTCAATGGAGGACCATGTGGCAGCCGTGGCAAGGGGGGCATTCCACCAGGTTCGCCTGGTGCGCCAATTGCGCCCCCTACTGGACCGGAGTGCCCTGCGCACGGTCACTCATGCGCTGGTGACGTCTCGCCTGGACTACTGCAATGCCCTCTACATGGGGCTTCCCTTGGGACGCATCCGGAGACTGCAGCTAGTTCAGAACGCAGCCGCGCGGGTTATTATGGGAAGTACACGTTACTCCCACGTAACACCTCTCCTGCGCGAGCTGCACTGGCTACCTGTGGCCTTTCGGGTGCGTTTCAAGGTATTGATCACCATCTTTAAAGCGCTCCATTGCAGAGGACCTAGTTATCTGCAGGATCGCATCCTACCACACACGTCCCTGCGACCTATCCGCTCACACAGGGAGGGGCTCCTCCTGGTGCCGTCTGCTAGGCAATGCCAGCGGGCGACACCTAGGAGTAGATCCTTCTCTGTGATGGGCCCAACCCTCTGGAATGACCTCCCCCCAGACATTCGAACTACCACCGACCTCCGTTCCTTCCGGCAAAAGTTAAAGACTCACCTATTTCAATCAGCTGGCCTGGCACTTTCTTAGTTTCACCTCCCGGGGATTTATTCATTTTAATTGGGTTTGGGGTTTTAATAAGCTTTTAATGTACTATATTTATTATTCTATTACAGTCTTATAACCTCCTTCACCTACGTATTTAATTATTTAACTGTTTTGTGTATGTATTTTATAATGCATTTTAGTGACTGTACACCGCCCCGAGTCCTTTCCGGGAGAGGGGGCGGTCTATAAATGTGAATAATAAATAAATAAATAAATAAAAAATAAAACTTTAACCAAAGGATGGAAGCCCTGTTAAAGAAGGAGGCAGAAGTGGAAGCCTTAATGGCCCAGGCTGCCACGTGGGAGTCTTGTGGCAAGCCTTCTCTGCCTTCCTATCTTCTGCTTTGAGACCCTCAATGAGGTCGGCCAGAAGAACCAAATTACCATGTTTCCCTGAAAATACGACATGTCCTGAAACTAAGGCCATGCCACATTTTTCAGATGGGCAAAAATATAAGCTCCCCCTAAAAATAAGCCCCCTGGACAAACTCCCCCTCTAGCCAGGCAGAGCACCGCTCACCAACCTAGCGGTATCTTGAAAGCGCCAAGCTGTGGGAACTGGGGGGGGGGCAAAGGCACTTGCATTGCTTCGCGCCTTCGGGATACCACTAGGTTGGTGAGTGGCATTGTGCCCAGCTGGAGAGGGGGTTTGCTGGGGGTTGTTCTGCTCCCCGATAGCACACCTCCCATCCTCCCGATGCCCTGGCCCAGTTCTCCCTGCAGAGACAGGGCATCTCTGCTGCTGCCGCCCACACCCGCCATCCCAGCATGCCTTTTTCTGTGGAAGTAGGCTGCCAAGTCTTACAGCAGTGACCGGTCTGGGCATATGCTCTATGGTTGTACGCTCTGCTGGCAGCCGGCCCACAATTTCTCTCTCTTTCCTCTGCCTTTGTTTCCCTCCCCCCATTCTCTCATTTGTTTGGAGTCGCACAAAGTCTCATTTCTAGCAACTTTTACTGATGCAGAGGAGGGTGACAGTTTGAGGGGAACATGAGGCACGCGTCCTAGCACTACCAGAGATTGACAGCTCTGCTGCGTTCCTTGCCCTTTTGTACACCGAAGCTCCTTATAAAAAAACCTGCAAGTTGAACTCATGAGTTTTTTTTTACAAGGGGATTCCCTAGACAGAAGGGCAAGGAACACAGTGGAGCTCATTCTCCGGTAGTGCTAGGACACATGTCTCATTCCCCCCCCCAACCTGCCACCTCTTGCTAAAGGCACATCAAGGAAGGGAAGCAGGCAGGCAGCCATTACCATTGGGGGTGGGTAGGAGGTGTTCTTTTTGCACTGGAGGGAATGATGTATGAGGTGGGTTGCTGGCCTGCCACCTTCCACCCCACCCCAATGGTAACAGTTACCTGCCTAGTTCCCTTCCCCACCATCCCTTTAGCAAGGGATAGCAGAGGGGAGAGAAGCGAGACCTGTGTCCTAGCACTACCAGAGACTGACAGCTCTACTGCATTCCTGGCCTTTCGTCCAGGGAAACCCCTTGTAAAAAGAACCTCATGAGTTCAACTTGCGAGGTTTTTTTTACAAGGGGCTTCCCTGGAGGAAAGTGCAAGGAATGCAGCAGAGCTGTTAGTCTCTGGTATCACTAGAACACGCGTCTCACTTTCTGAGTGACTATCTCTGTGCTAAAAGCCCCCAGGTATGCCCTGTGAAATGGCTTGTGCAATCACAAAGAAAGCACGAGGCCCCTATCCTCCCTAGGGTGATGCCTAGCTCAAAGGAGGAGGAGGGTTCTGGGCCTGAAAGCCTAGGGTGAGACTCAGGTGGTGAATCCGGTTCCAATGGATATGAGCAGCCTGGGGAATTGGGGCCCACCACGGAGTCTTGCCCCCCCTCCAATGATAGTAGGGGATCTGGGTGATTAACAGGGAAGGGAGCCCTCTCCATTTGAATCCCATGTGCTTTGCCCTGTGGCTGGGCCAGTTGAGCAAACTCCCCAGAGGCCTTGCCTTTGCCTGCCATCCTGCTCCTCCCCTTGGCCTTCCCCCTGGTATTGGTCCCAGGTGGACCTGATCTACCATCTCCTGAGGGCCCGGGCTGCCCCAATGCAGAGGATGACTGTCCGTTTGCCATTCCTGATAGGCTTAGCTAATGCAGAGGGGAAATGATCAAAAATGCTGGCTGAAAGCCTCGCTGAAGAATAAGCCAAAGGGAGAGCAAAAATGCTGGAAAACGCCACTGAATCTCCCAGCTAAGAAAGCCCAGCTGTGTGGCCTCAGACTGTTGCCTCTATGTAGCTCTGCTGCACTGAGTTCCATGCGGGAGGCAGAGATTGTACAGTAGGTGACGGGCAAGTGATGGAGGACCCGAAGAATGACCACATGGTGGCCAAAACAAAGAGGCCGCCTCGTCAGCAAAGATTGGGTGGAGGTTATTGCTGGCAATCCAGACAATGCCCACGCACTACCCGGCAACGATCCTCCCCGAGGATTGAACAGAGCGGCTGAGATCGGCCAACAGAGCACGAAGCAGAGGCTTCAAAACAGCTGCCGCATGCAGTGGGGGGTAGGCAGACAATGGTGGTAGTCTGCTGTGCTTGCCAAGCCTCGAAAAGGGAAAAAATAGGGCTAAAACAGTGATAGCTCAAACGGTGTGATGCCGCAATTCCCCAGCGGCTCTATGCCTCGTGAGGCAGACTCAATGACTGCAGTTCAGAAGGCAGGAAAGCACCCCCCCACCAACCCGCTTCTCACGCCTTGCTTCAACAGCCAAAGAAAAAGGGAGGAAGGGAAGAAACAAAACCTTCTGGAATGAGCTGCCCCCGGAGCTTCGCATAATCCCTGACCTCCGGTCCTTCTGACGCGCCCTAAAAAGTTGGCTTTTCCAGCAAGCCGGCCTGGCCTGTTAATTTTAACTTATTTTAAATGTATTGTCTTTTAAATTCAGTTTGTTTTTTTTGGATATGTATTTAATTTTTTTTAACTTTTGGGATGTGTGTTTTTTTAATGTTGTATGCCGCCCTGAGTCCTTTTGGAGAAGGGCGGCATATAAATCCAAATAAACAAACAAACAAACAAACTCCCCCCCCCCAAAAAAAACCAGAAAATAATAAACTAAAACAACAAACCTGTGCTCAATTTGGAGAGTGCAAGCTTAATTATTCCCCAAAAACCAGCTGGAACTCCCTCAATTGTGTCCTTACGGGCCAGACTGAATTTAAAAACTGGCCTTAAGGAGGAAGAGGAGGTGTGGCTAAAAGATTTGAATTCAGTCTTATGGCAACCAGACTAATTTAACCCATGCTTGGACTCTCCAAGCAGCGCACAGGAGAATATGATTGTCCCTATAATACAGAATACTAAACGTAAACCAATTGCTTAAAACATGTAATCACCAGAAATACCCAAAAATAGCTATAAAAACCCCCACCCTCTCCCAAGATATTGCCATTTAATCTTACAGAAACATTTAGTGTGCATTTATAAATTTAACTATATTAGATAAGATTTTGATAATCTTATAATGCAATCTTTTCTTGCCATTTGTTCTTCTTTTTCTGTAGAATTTCATTTGTTAATTATCTCTGCCTGTGTGCTGGGGTATAATTCAATCCATTCTGTAATTTGTAACATTTTACAGCATGTCCACACTATGAATAAAACATACTGGAAATAATTGAAATTGCTTCTGATTTTAAGTATCTGAGTATTGAATATTTGTTCTGTTAAACCTTGTCTCCTTAATTTATTGTTTCTGCAATCTATGAATATTTTAGACCATCTTTGAATTACATGTTATACATACGGTTCAATAAATAATTCCCACAAAATTGCCTAATTACATGATGCACTTTTCATGCTAATAATTAAAGAAGAACAAATATATATACTGTTAGATCTGGGCAACGAGAGACAGACTGCAGACACGTAGTGACTTAACAGCTCTTTATTAGTAGTAGTAATGATCCAGCTTGCTCTGTGGTCGGAGGGTTTCCCTTTTATAGGGATCGGGTACGCCCCTCGACCAATCAGAACGATACCTGTTTCCCGCTGTAGCAGCGGACCAGAGGGGAGACTTACTACGATATATGCTAATATCTAACACCCCTCCCCTCCTAGATGGAATGTTGCGGTAGGTAACATAGTCTTTTAGGTATGTGGGTGTTTGTCTTGCTCGGGAGGAGCGTCGTAGTTCGGGCTGGTTAGAAGTGGTTGCAGGATCGGGTGCTTTTCCTGTTTCACGTTCGGGAGGTTTAGTGCCTTCGTTGCTAAGGCGTTCTGGAGTCTGCTCGGTTGCGTTGCCTGGGGTTTGCTCTGCTTCATGCGTGTTTCCTTGTTCCAAGCTTGGCTCGCAGGTGTCGTAGTTTTCTATGATGGGGCTCTCGCGTGGTTGACTTTCTGTAGGCAGGGAAATCTCGTCTTCGTTTCGAAGGTCTGAGTGTGCTAGGCGACCCCGAAGTTGATCGATGTGCCTTTTCCAGTTCCGCCCATCTTCTAGTTCCAGCAAATACGATCGTGGACCCGTGATGCCAATGACCTTTGCCGGCATCCACAATGTTCCCCCTGCATAGTTGTGGGCGTATACTGAATCCCCTATGCTGAAAGACCGAATTTTACTTGTGGAGTCTGGGGGAGCTGTGGCAGAGTAATTTGGGTGAAGACGGTCCAGGTGAGACCGTAGACGGCGGCCCATGAGTAGTTCAGCAGGACTCCTACCCGTCGTTGCGCTTGGGGTAATATGCTGAATTAGGAGGTAATGGTCAATGCGTGTTTGCCAATCACCTGGACCCATCCTAGCGAGGGCCTCTTTTGCGAATCGCACCATTCTCTCCGCCTGTCCGTTTGATGCCGGATGGAATGGCGCGACGAGGGCATGCCGAATTCCCTGACCTGCTAAAAACGTTTCGAAATGCATGGCCGTGAATTGGGGCCCGTTATCGGAGACTAGGAGGTCGGGCAGGCCATGAGTGGCGAAAAGTCGCCGTAGAACCTTAATGACTGCCTCTGCCGTGGTTGAAGTCATTAGGACTACATCTAGCCATTTTGAGTATGCATCCACAACTATAAGGAAAGTCTGACCTTGGAATGGCCCTGCGAAGTCGATGTGTATTCGCGACCAGGGTGCTTTAGGTTTCTCCCATTCTGTGGCGGGCGCTTCCGGGGGTGCTGGTCTCGATTCCTGGCATGGGTCGCAAGTGGCCACCCACTCCTCTATTTCTTTGTCCATGTTTGGCCACCAAACGTAACTTCTTGCTAACGCCTTCATTCTAACAATCCCCGGATGACCCACATGTAAAGCCTCTAATACATTCCTACGTAAAACATACGGAATAACAACTCGATCCCCCCACAATAAACAACCTTGTAACACTGAGAGTTCGTCCCGTTTTGACCAAAACATTTTGAATTCCGGGCCCACGTTTCCTTTCGGCCACCCCCTCCAAACCCAAGTTTGAACTTGCTTTATTACATTGTCTTTAGAGGAGAATCTTGCAACGTCGTATGAAGAAACCGGTCCAGAGTCCAAACAGTCAATGAGCAATACCGGTACTTCTGGAGTGGGGTCTGGCAGAATGTCAGGTAATGGGCAACGGCTGAGTGCGTCTGCGTGTCCGAGAGTGGAGCCCGGTCGATGAATCAATTTGTATGAATACGCAGCCAGGAAAACAGTCCACCTGGTCATGCGTGGAGAAAGGGAGATCGGGGTGGGGCGGTTTCCCGCCAAAAGTCCCAACAACGGTTTGTGATCTGTAATTAGTTCAAAATCGCGGCCGTAGAGGTATTCATGGAAACGCTTTACTCCAGCTACAGCAGCCAGCGCTTCCCTGTCCATTTGGCTGTAATTCCTTTCGGCCGATGAAAGAGTTCTGGAGTAGAAGGCGATGGGTGCTTCTTTTCCGTCGGGCATCCTGTGGCTGAGGACTGCTCCAACTCCGAAGGGTGATGCGTCGCAGGTCAATACCAGCGGTAGGGTCTGGCTGTATTGAACAAGCAGTGAGTCAGTGGTGAGCAGGCGCTTTACCCCGGCGAAAGCTGCAGCTTCGGATCGTCCCCATTTCCATGGTGCGTTCCTCTGGAGTAGACGGTGTAGTGGCTCAGCAACGGTCGCCTTCTGCCTCAGAAAAACGCTGTAGAAATTAAGTAATCCGAGGAAGGCCTGCAACTCGGTCTGATTTCGTGGTGTGGGGGCGTCCTGGATCGCCTTAATTTTCTTTGAAGTGGGGTGTATTCCCTGACCATTGATTCTATAACCCAGGAATTCTACGCTAGGCACGTTAATTTGGCATTTTTCCTTTTTAAGGCGGAGACCCTTTTCTCTGATTCTGGCCAAAACAGTTCTGACTCTTTTATTTAATTGCTCCTCGTTTGCAGCGGACACCAAGATGTCGTCAAAATAGGGGACGACTCCCGGTATCCCTTGCAAAAGTCGTTCCATGACGCTCTGGAACAATCCTGGGGCAATGCTCACGCCGAATTGTAGCCGGTTGCATTTGAATGCTCCTCTATGCGTCACTATAGTTTGGGCCTCCGCTGTGGCGCTATCAACTGGCAGTTGCTGGTAAGCTTGTGCCATGTCTAACTTAGCAAATACCTTTCCTGGCCCCAACGAGTGCAATAAGTGCTGTACTACAGGCACAGGATATGCGCTCTGTTGTAGCGCGACATTAATTGTGCATTTATAGTCCGCGCAGATGCGGACTGATCCGTCTGGTTTGACTGGGGTCACAATGGGTGTTTCCCAACGCGCGTGATCCACCGGCTCAAGGATTCCTTGCTCCACTAACTTATCTATTTCCTTATCTATTTTTGGTCGGAGTGCAAAAGGCTCTCGTCTCGGTTTAAGTCGGATTGGCGCCACTTTGGGGTCTAAATTGAATGATATTGGTTTACCCACATACTTACCAAGACCGGGGCTGAACACATCCTCGAACTCCTTAAAAATCTGTTCAGCGCTGCTGTTTCTCACGGCGTTGATTCCGGTGACTTCTAACCCCAGGGCTTCAAACCAATCAAGCCCCAGAAGGTTCTGTAATGGCGCGCTGGCGATGGTCACGGGCAGCTGGGCTTCGATGTCCTTGAAACGGATGTGGAATGTGCCTTGGCCCACGATGGGGACTTGGTTCCCCTGGTAGTCTCATAGTAGGACGTCTGGAGCGCGGAGTTGGCTCTTTCTGAGGCTAGGGATAGCCTGTTTCATGGATGCCCATGAAATAATCGTCAGGGTCGATCCTGTGTCAACTTCTAGCTCGCAGGGTGAGCCCTCCAAGAGGACTGTGACTCTCAGCCTTTTTGGCCGCTTAGGGCGGACCTGATGTATTGTGGTGAGATACGTTCGCAACTCCTCTCTCTGGGTCAACTCTATCTCATCGTTTACATCCTGAAAATACTCTCGTTGAGCGTCTTGATAGAACGCTCTTTCAGCTCTTTGTGTGTATTCTCTCTGGGGATACGCTCGCTCAGCTCCTTGTGAGTAATCTCTCTGGGGATACGCTCGCTCAGCTCTTTGGGAATTTTCTCTCTGGGTATACACTTGTGGATTTCTCTCTGGGCGCCCTTTCTGATTCCGCCAAGCCCCTGGGTTGGGCTTCTGTTGGCGGTACATGGGTGGCTGCCATGAGGCAGGGACTCCGCTCCGGCACACTCGTGCGATGTGCCCAAGTTTGTTGCAGTGCGAACAAACAACGTTCCTGAACCTACAAGTAGACCTGGGGTGATTCTCTCCGCAACTTGCGCAGGGCGGCAAACGGGATCCGGGTCTCCCCCCAGGCCTCATGTGACTGCTCCGCATCATGTGACTGTCCTTGAACTCGGGATTCTCGTAGTCGGGGCTTGTGTCCTCGTAGTGTACTCTGGTTTGCCTCGGTGCTGGCTGGTTTACGTTGGCCCCTCGTTGTATGGTCACCGATGATTTCTCTGCTGACTCTGACGCTCTTGCTTCGTTCAGCGCTATCTGTAGGGTTACATTCGGGTTTGCCAACAGCTTCTTTTGTAGAGAAATGTCTCTTAACCCACAGATGAGCTGCGCTAATATGTGCTCGTCCAGATCCCTGAACTCGCAGTGAGTTGCTGCTTTTCGTAGGGCTGCAACATATTGATTGATGGATTCTCCCGCCTTCTGGTTCCTCGTGTTGAATTCCTTGCGGCAGACATGGCGGGAAGGTTTTGGCGCGTAATGAGTTTGCAGGGCCTGTTGCAACGCCGTCCACGATACTGCCTGTATTGGAGTAGGCGCGGTGAGGTCTCTGGCCGTATTGAAGACTTCCTTTCCACAGTAGCCGAGGAAGATGTTTTTCTTCCTCGCGTCGGTGATCCCCGTGTATTCGTTCGCTTCGAGGAAACACTCGAAACGAATCATGAAGGCTTCCCATTCGTCGTTTGCTGGGTCGAAAGGAGCGGGGGGAGCATGCATCGCCATCTTCTCTGTTTGAATTTGCCGCGCTGCGGTGATCTGAGATGGCTGCCGGAATTTCTGCCGAATTCCTGGGCTGGATCAAATCCGGAGATTCTGGAGGTAGCGTTCTTCGTCCTATCTGCCTCTCGATCCCACCTTCGTCGCCAATGTTAGATCTGGGCAACGAGAGACAGACTGCGGACACGTAGTGACTTAACAGCTCTTTATTAGTAGTAGTAATGATCCAGCTTGCTCTGTGGTCAGAGGGTTTCCCTTTTATAGGGATCGGGTACGCCCCTCGACCAATCAGAACGATACCTGTTTCCCGCTGTAGCAGCGGACCAGAGGGGAGACTTACTACGATATATGCTAATATCTAACACCTACATAATTATTTTGTCTGATATAATTAATTGATGTGTGCATTTTGGGGACCTCCTGGAATGGTGACTGGTCCGAAATGCAGCAAGGCAAATAGTTTTGGGTCTTCTAGTTGGCATGAGTTGCATAGCTCCTGTTGGGTTTCCAGAAAATACTTCAAGGTGCCAGTTAGTACTTATGAAGCACATGAGCAGGTTACTTGCAGGATTATGGTCTCTCATGATTTCTACTCTCTCACCGAAACCAGCAGCTTTGGCATGCTCCAACTTCTGTCTATTATGCAGTGTCTTCCTTTGGGTTATGTTTTCTATGTTACTGCATCTGCCCCGTGGAATAGCATTTTCCTTGAGATATTCCTGGCCCCATCTGTGTTAGACTTTTGTTTCTACATACATTGGGCTGGGAAGTTAAATGAGTCCTCTTAGCTGATCTAGTTACTCTTGTGGCTTAAAGTGGAATTTTGACCCTGGGAATGTATTATATTATTCTTTTTCTATATATATCTATTTTTATAAATTGTGTTATTGTTTTGAGGGTTTTAACTCTCTGTATGCTACCTAGAGTCTCTTTGATAAGATGGATGGTTATATAAATTGTCTAAATAAATGAATGGATGCCAGCACAGGATTTTATTGAACAGAAGCAAAATACACAAATAATTATTTAGCTCCTGAGATATATGTGCATACTAATTACCCTACCAAAGGTTTAATAATAAACAGTAGTAGGTTAATGGTCAATTTATTTTTGTCAAACATTTAGGAAACTAAAATAGTGGTCATTGTGTATTCAAGGCAAAGCAATAAATCCAAATCCCATTATAGTCACTGCCACATTACGCACATGGAGAATGAATTAAAGCTTCAGCCAATTGCTGAATGATTTTTGTATCTTATTTTTTTTCTAAATTGCAACATATCTAAATATTATAATCTTGTTTGTTACTTAATAATTATACAAAGCTAAGCCTTATTAAAAGATATCAACAGGGATCAATCTTACCTGATGTATGCTCTTGAGAATTTACGGTTATTAAAAAAAACATGAGCTGAATATAATATTCCATAACTTAGCCCTTGCCAATGTACATTTTGAACCAGCTCAGCTTACTAATAACAGTTCTCTTTGCTTGTTCTTTATAGTAATCATAAAGATTCATTGTGGTCTCCTGAAGAAAAATGCATATTGCCTTTTTATAGTAACATATAATCTGCAGTAATGCACTTGAGCAAAATGGAGCTGAAAGCCTTATATTACAACCTTATAGACACCTAGCTAGAAATAAACTTCAGTCACATCAAGAAACAATCTAATCTGGGTTGTTTTTCAGATGGTCCGATTTGAGTTGACAGAAGCAACATTGACGGGAAAGGGGGGCCTCCATTATTTCAATCTGTATGGAGAATCATAAAAGGCTACAACCCATAATTTTTTTCACACGTGCATATGAAATGTGTAGGTAAGTGCAATTTCATGGAAATGAACACAATGTGACTTGCAAATAAAATTGCCATATTTTTGTGCAAAAGAATATTAAGCTATTTGTTGGAAATAATCTTGGGAAAAATCAGTGTCATGGTTTTCAGTTTGCTTATCTGTACCTTCTAGCCACAGAATCACTGTAGCAGTGCAAGCAAATGGCTGGGTGGACAGCATTCCACTAAACCTTAATATAGCATAATGAATTCAAGCATTATGATTTATAAAACATATGTGATTTAGAAGTTTTTGTCAGCCTAGCTAATTATAGTATATTTGAAAAGCTATGATTAAACCATTGCTAAGAGCACGATATATAAAGCAGGCTAGTAAGAACTACTGACAATCTGGAAACACTGTTATTCTTGTTATATCTAAAATCATGTATTAATTATGGGACATAAAGTATGTCCATAAATTGAGTAAGACTATCTCCCTTCTCTCTCTCCAAAGTTGCTTAACAGTACAGTAAAGTTATTCTTGTGTTACTCTTCTAGCACAATTCTCTACCTGAATGAAAACATCGAACAGTGATTTGACTCAAAAATCCATCAAGAGATAGATTCTTGGGGGAGGGGAGTTTGAAAAGTTTTGGAGCTTCTCTCTTATCTTAAAGTCTGCGAAGTAGGCCAGGAAACAAAACCTAGGATAACCTAAACAGAGAAATTTTATCCTGCAAAAGAGAAGACTAGACTAGACTAGGCTAGGCTAGGCTAGGCTAGGCTAGGCTAGGCTAGAATAGAATAGAATAGAATAGAATAGAATAATAGAATAGCAGAGTTGGAAGGGACTTGGTCTAGTCCAATCCCTTGCTTAGGGAAACCCTACACCCCTTCAGACAAATGATTATCCAATCTCATCTTAAAAATTTCCAGTGTTGGAGCACCCATAGCTTTTAGAGGCAAGTTGTTCCACTGATTAATAGTTCTGTCAAAAAATTTCTTCTTATTCTAGGTTCCTTCTGTCCTTGATTACACTAGTTTCCATGCATTGCTTCTTGTCCTGCCCTCTGGTGCTTTGGAGAATAGCTTGACTCCCTTTTCTTTGTGGCACCCCCTGAGATATTGGAACACTGCTATCATGTCACCTCCAGTCCTTTTTTCATCAGACTAGACATACCCAGTTCCTGCAACCATTTTTATGTTTTAGCCTCAGTCCCCTAATCATCTTTGTTGCTGTTCTCTGCACTCTTTCTAGAGTCTCCACATTTTTTTACATCATTTTTTACATACAGAACTGGATGCAGTATTCCAAGTGTGGCCTTACCAAGGCATTATAAAGTGGTATGAACACTTCATGTGATCTGGATTTTATGCCTCTGTTTATGCAGTCTAGAACTGTAATAGCTATCTTCAAGTATATGAAAGGTTATCATGTACAAAGCAGGATATACTTGGTTGCTGTCATTCCAGAATGCAGGACAATAAACAGTGAGCTTAATTAACAAAGGATCAAATTTCAGAATTTCCTAAGGGTAAGAGTTGTTCAATAATGGAACTGAATGACTAGGTGTAGTTACCATAAAATGCACCTAACTATAAGACACATCTAAATTTAGAAGAGGAAAACAAAAAACAAAGGTTTTTGGCCTCTACACGTCGCATTTTCAGCCCTTTTGGGGGCCTTTTTAAAAACCCATTTTTGAGGCTTTTTTGACCCGTTTTTGAGGCTTTTTTCAGCCCGTTTGTGAGGCTTTTTTCAGCCTGTTTTTGAGGCTTTTTGGACTGTTTATGGGGCTTTTTTGGCCCGTTTTAGAGGTTTTATGGGCTGTTTTTGAGGCTTTTTCCAGCCCCCCCCCCTTTAAAAAAACCTGGCCCTAAAAAAGCCTCAAAAACAGCCCGAAAAAATCCTTGAAAATGGATTGAAAAAAGCCTCAAAATTGCCCCAAAAAGCCTCGACAAGAGACTGAAAAAAGTCCTGAAAACGGGTTGAAGAGAGGCCTGAAAATGGGGCATGCAGAGGCCAAAAAATGGCCAGCGGATGGGCAAGGCTTTGGCAATAATCGATCTATAAGACGCACAGACATTTTCACCCCCTTTTGGGAGACAAAACGATGTGTCTTATAGTCTGAAAAATACAGTATATTGAAAGAGCGGTTGAATGGTTATCAGTTAGAGATGGGGTCATACCAAGTTCCTGGACTGGACAACGTGATTTCTCTTTCACATCCTGTGCATTCTAAAATTCTATGAATCCACTGAATCCCTGAATTATCGTTGACTATTTATTTAGGTTAGCCAAACTATGGGATCTTCGCAAAAGGGAAGTATAAAAGAAGTCATCTTGATTCGATTCAACTTTAGCTAAACATGATAATCTGTCTGGATTTTATTGTGTCTCTTCCAAGTGTGAGATACCAGTTCTGCATTTGATCCTTGAAAGCATTGGATGCAGCCTCAGAGCACCTTCAAACATTGCCATACCTTTAAAGGGCATCCGAAAAATTAGCAGTTGTAAAATAAAATGTACAAGAAGGAAAGGAAAAGTTCACAGTTGTTGCATTTGTTTCTCGATTAGACAAAATGCTCTTGAAGATTAAGACTTCCTGCAGCTGTTTTAACCCAATGGAATGGCTTCAAAGTCTTTCTATTCTCTCCTTTGCTCCCAGGAATGACAGCTTTCTGAAAGTTAGAGTTGAGATCTCTCACCAGAAGATAAAACCTTGTAGCATTGCAAATAGAATCTGTAATGAATACACTAGATAGCAGTATTTGGTTTAGTAAAGAACCAATTTGGTTTAATATTAAGTTAAAGGGCATCTGTGTTCAGATAGTTTCATTCCATTTTCTTCACTCCTTTCCTTTCTGTGTGATGCCCTGTGGTAAGAGTAGTGTAGATTTTTCTTCTCAGGTGTTTCCCTCAATAAACTTCCTTGGCTCAAGTTTCACAGCTGTCTCTTTTTTTTATGCATGCCAACATGTGTAAAGAGATAAGCTGGAATGTCTTCAATTCTAACATCTTACTTTTTTAGCTGCCTAGTGCTTTCCATGAATAATTTCAGACTCCAGATTAATGCAGTGTAAGTGCCTTGTAATGCATGTGACCAGACAACTAAATGGGATTTTCTTACACAGGGGAAAAACAGGCTCACATAGGTTTTTTTTAAATGAGGAAGAAGATATCAAACATTAAGCATCAGGTTGGAATCTCCATCTCTTTAGCCAATTTCTTCATATACCTTCAAGATATAGTGTGTCTAGTAACAAAATATCTGCAAACGACCAAACCTATAGAACACCAAAGGACTCCACTGTCTGGTGAACTTCCTTCGTTTCAAACTTAATTCTTCCCTTAGTTGGTCAGACACACAACTTTCAAAAGGGAAAAGTCATCTGTTTTTCTCTCTTTGCTTCAGCTAAAAACAAACTCTGCCATGAAGATGCTGTAGCAGCTAGAAAGACATTTACATTATGGTCATAGGACACATTTGCAATGAATGCTCAAAAACTGCTCCCCAGTTTATTTTATTTATTTAGTTTGTCAAACATGTAAAAGATAACAGGTATAAGTATAAACATAAATATGAACACTGCAAATGGTACATTTTACATTTTTTGTTCACATTCCCTCCTCCCCCTATGAAATTTATGAAATGGGGACTGTCTATGTGTGATGGTGAAGGATGGACAGAATAAACTAGATTAGGGGTGTCAAACCTATGTTGTCATGGTGGTATCACATGACACATTGGGACTTTTTTTCCCTTTGCTAAACTGAGCATGGACATGGCCAGCATGTGACACATCCAGCCTTTGGACAGGGAGTTTGGTAGCCCTGAACTAGATTAACATAGCAAAGAGTGCATGAAGGTATTGTTGGAAGAAATGTCCTTCTGGGTTTGGCTCCAAGTGGGGAAAAAGACACTGGAGACATGGAGGCTGCTTGGAAAGATGGGTTTAATGGTGGACAGGACCACATGGCTTGAGTCCTGAACAGAAAAGGTGATCACATGCTTCAATGTTGGTGGAGAAGAAGAGAAGGGAAGAGAAGAGCGTGAAGAAGGGCTTGCAGGGCTTTTTATAATCTGTTCTGCCCCACCTATCTGTTTCCTGTTCCTGTGTAAGAAATGTATTCTGATTGGTTGCCAGACTCCCATGGGCCCGTGCAAGGGCAACCCTCTAGGCTGAGTTTTGAATCCAGGTTTTGTTGAGTTCTCAGATGCCATGTGGTCAGTTGAGTAAAAGGCAATATTATCCTGCCTTAATCCCATCACTCTGGCGCTGAAGAGGAGAACTCTTTATTATGTAAAGTGGACTAGCTTGGCCTTCTTAATGGTCCATTGACAAAGTGGGGATGGGCAAGAAGCTGCAGGAATTTACCTTGTGCTCAAAATGTGTTTCTCCCTTTTTCACATCCAGGGAAATATTCTGCCTTTTCAATATTTCCTAGGATATTTCATTTTTTCTGGGAGAGGGCTGGGTGATAACTTCCAACAGTACCATGTGATTCCATGATTTAGACTGCTTCATGTGGAGGGCATCATTCACGAACAGTGAATTGTTAATTCTTTTGTGTACTTTCAAATGTGAAAAAGGAATGTCACCTAATTAATTTGTATAAATCACCAGGACACTTCAGAATTGTCCCTAATGAATATTGGTACTTTTCTTCTGCTATCACTCAATACTAGCTCATTGAAAAGAGGCAACTATCCAATCTGAGTCCAATCTGAAGACAGAATGTTATGAGCATAAGGAGTGGTCTATTCTGGATATTAAATGTGAAGATTAGTAGCTTTATTTTTACACTGAGAAACAAAAAATGAAGAAAGTAACTCAAGGAAGAAGATAGAGGATATTGAACGTTCTATGTAAAGATACAAAGGTAGACTGTAAGGATCAAGAAAATAAGTGACCTCAAGTATCCCTTCAAATACTGAATGGCACATGATCTAATGCTGGTCATCCATGAAAGGTACAATTAATCATCGCAAAATAAAATGCAGATACTATAGAAGAAAAAGTAGTTATATGTGAGATTAAAGCTTTTAGCAATAATTTGACCTTAACTAGATATTTGCAGACACATCTATGGGAACAAACAAAGAACTGGGTCAGAATTATTTTTTTTTGGGGGGGGGAAACTGGATGAGGAGAAAAACACTAGAAATTTCCTCATAATTTGTTTGATTGCTTCTCTCCAACTTCCTGATTCTTTTGCTCTTAGGAATGTAATGGTCATTTGTAAACATGATGTTTGAAATGCTAGCTTAACATAAGGCACAATTTAATTCATTCAGAACCAAATTAAACATGGAAGAATAATAGACTGGAATTTTCTCAGCAGACATTAACAATATTGGTTTTATAACCCTTTGAATCAACTCTAATTCCTTCTTGAGGTCCATATACTTTTCTTAGAAGCAATTTTTATGTTCTTTGCCATGTGTTCTTCCTAGAGCTAGAAGAGAATGACTGTCCCAAATTTACTTAGCTCATTTTTGTGCCTAGCACAAAAACTAGTGGACTAGTGCCTTTGGGTTTAGATCTCAGTTTCCCTGAGTTTTTTCAATTGTTTCTTTAAAACAATAACTAGGAAAAATGAGAGTTAGTTCAGGAGATGTCTCCATGAACGTGGTGCTTTTTCCAGAAGAGGCACAGCTAGGATGAAATGGGACTTCTCTGCTTATAAACAAAGATTATGAAAATCCTCAGTGTTGTTTCATTGATAATGATTACTTTCAGAAGGAAACTTGCATTGCTTATCACTCCATTCCATATTAATATTTTTTGTTATCTCTGTCATTAAGATTTTTTTTCTGGTTAGGAAAAAAGTGACAGATATATATTGGGGAAACTCAATAAAGACATAAATGGGAGATATCACATGGGCCTAAAATTCCATTAATTATGGTTTCCAATTATGCAATAGATGCATTATCTAGAAGCACTCCCATTAGAAGTCAGAATTTTGGGACACTGAATGGTAGGCATACAATTATCTGGGTATTTCCCCAAATATAAATGAAAATGCCAATGCAAACACATAATACTCCCTGGGATAGACTCCAGATATGCATGCAACATTCCACCATGCTACCATCATTCCATCAGTGCCAGAGGCTGTTTTTGAAAAACCTCTATACCAAACACATGGAGCATTCATTAATCATAGTTGAAAAACAAACTGTCAATTAGAAAAGTAAGAAATTAATTTATTATCCTGAAAAATGCCCTGCAATTTCAGTATCTGTGCACCTCATTACTCCCCAAATATATTCCCCTACCATGTTATACATCTATACTAAAAGCTCATGTAGTGGTTAAATCTGGTGTTAGCTTGGTTCAGAATATAGAATTTTCTTTATTTCATTTCCATGTTACTCTAGTGATATTCCATAACAGTGTTTGGATAACAAATGAATAGATCAGGGATTAAAGAAAATCAATATTTCATTATAACTTCATCAGAGTAGGCAATGTTCTAATAAGTTATGCTCTTGCCAAATCATTTTTTTTCTTCGTTTGCTTATAATTCTATGTTAGAAACTACTTGAAGAAAAGGATGAGCAAAAAAAACAACAAATAAGCCAAACCAACTTCTATAGTTACTATTCAAAACAGTACTGATTTCAGCTCCTTCATGCTATCTATCTTAGCATAAAATACTCTATATATTTTTGACTGATTATCTGTCATCAAGTCAGGGTCAGCTCGTAGCAACCATATACTTTCCAATCTTGTCCCTGACATCTTACAACAGTCTACCTTGTAATTAGGTCCAATTAAAAGCTCAGAGAGAGTTGTGAAGCACTGTGAAGCATTATATAAGTCTAAGTGCTATTGCTGTTGCTATTGTTCAATAGTTAACACTGTCCTTTACATCTCTTTTCTTTTATCCATAAATTTTCTTCTTCCCATTATTGGCAACTGTGTTGTTCTCCAGATTTGCTGGCATAGCTTGGGTAGACTCTGCTAGGACTTTATAATCTTGGCACACACTTCCAGGAACACCCACACCATCACTATGTGAGAAGAAATATCCATCTCGTTTAGTTCCAAGCTGGGAGAAAGACACTGGAAACATGGAGGCTGATTGGAAAGATGATTTAATGATGAAGAGAATCACCAAGTACATGGTTCTGATGTAACTGACCAATGGAACTGAGAGTGAGGGTTTTTTTTTTATACCTTCTTTGAGTTTTGCACTTGAGCTTCTTGTTCCTGTGCAAGAAAAGGTATACTATTGGCTGTTGTCAGACTCCCATAGGTTCATGTAGGGGTTATAACTGGCTCTATAGGCAAAGTGCAAATCCTAGGTGTTTGTCTGAGCTATATTTTGTTGAAGTTTGGTCTGCTCTGAGATGATGCAATGAAGGAGCTTGTGTTCTGAAAGGCTGTTGGGCAATTTCTGTTGTGGCTTAATTTTTTCCTGTGTTGGATCTTGACTGAGGACTAATCGTACTATTCTGCCTTGGTTTCAGAACATCCTGTCTTGAATGTATTTCTGCCTGCTGTATTTGTTTTGCCTATGAATAGAACTATCTAATTTTAAATAAGCTCTTTATCTTTTAAGTGCTGATATCTGCTGTGAGCTATTAAAGAAAGTAGGGGTCGCTTTCTGTCTCTTAAAAACATGTTTTTCCATTTCTCCCTTTGAGAAATATAATCTTCCTTTTTAAAATATTCCTCAAACTATTTCATTCTTCTAGAAGCGGGGTGGGTGGGTCTTCCCTCGACCACTACTGTGATAAAACAGCATAGGGCTTGGCAGGGGGGGATTTGTAGTACTAGTTTATTTAATAAATCTTATGATGTTAAACAGGGTTTTTTTCATAATTGAAATTTCCATTATATTGTTCATGCAGAGAGACAGACAATGCGAACTGCTTAATTACAAAAGTCAAAAGGCCATCATCTTCGGAATATGGTGATCTGTGAGGCTAGTCTATACAGCCTATAGATATTATATCTCAAATATTAAAAATAAATTTTAAAAAGCTGTTCATTTTTCCTCTATTCATACCTTGCAAGCTGACAGCAGATTGGACTTTTCAGCAGACAATTGCTCTATACACTATATAACAAACTACCCCTCCCTTATTTATTCCAGTAGGAATCTTACAAAGATTTAAATAGTGACAAATGGGAGAAATTAAATACTTTCAGATAAAACAAAACATTTCAAATCCATGGCAATGTTTAAACTAATCAGGTTGTGTTTGAATAACCTTATTTTCTCAAAGCCATGTGGAAGGCATAAATTATTTAAACGGTCATCAGAGCTTGATTCACTAGAAGTAAAAACATAAAGTGTTGCTGAACTTCGTACTTATCATTTTAAATGGAAATGATTTGGCACGGATCAGTATTTATCTCAGAGAAATAACAGTTGTCCTCTTATGAGCCTCTGTTGTTCTTTTCTAACTCTATTTTCTTCTGGTACTTGTTCAGTAACTGTTCCTGTCATTACACAGACTGAGGTGATCGCCTTAAGCAACAGATGCTGAGAGACAAAGAACAGGGTGATATATAGAAATGCTAGTGGCCTGCTCTATTAATTTAACCTCCTATCTTCAGGTTAGTGGAAAAGAATGTCTTTTGCAAATCTCTGACAAAAAGCATCCACAAGAAAATCTTAAAAGGACAGGGAAGAGACACTCTTTTAAATAAATTTGAGGCCTGAAAATGATTAGATAGCCAACTGAAATATTTAATATGCTCGGTGGCTCAGTGGCTAAATCGCTGAGTTTGTTGATCAGAAAGGTCAGCAGTTCGGCAGTTTGAATCCGGAGTGAGCTCCTGTTACTTGTCCCAGCTTCTGTCAACCTAACAGTTCAAAAGCAAATAAAAATGCAAGTAGAAAATAGGAACCATCTTTGGTGGGAGTGCATCTTCGGCTTTTAGTCATGCTTGCCACATGACCACGGAGACATCTTCGGACAGCGCTGGCTCCTTATCTTAGAAATGGAGAGGAACATCACCCCCAAGAGTCAGGAATGACTAGCATCAGAGGTGGGTTCCTGCCAGTTCTAACCTCTTCTATAGAAGAGGTTCCACAAATCTACAGTGCCATTTAGAACCGGTTCCAGCTGCCTGCCCAACATTTTGGTTGCTAAGCAAGAGCGTTGTTAAGTGAGTTTCACCACATTTTACAAGTTGGCCATGCCCACCCAGTCACATGGCTGGCAAGCCACTCCCACAAAGCAGGCCACACCTACAGAAGAGGTTCTAAAAAAATTGAAACCTACCACTGACTAGCACATATATGAAAGGGAAATCTTTACCTTTACTGTCTCTGAAAAAAATCAGAAATCTGTTGGGTATATTTGCTTCCAACTGATACTTTTATGATAGCTTTCACACTGTACTAGCAGTAATTTAGTCCATAGTCTAATGTGCTCTAAGGTGGTTTTCTAAGATTTTAAATTAAGTATACCATTAAATTCACAATTCAATTTTATGATTATGGCTTTAAGCATAATTTTGATCTGACAGAGGAATTAATCAACTCCATGTTATGGATTGAGACTCATACCTCATAATTCAGCCCAAGCAAACAACATCCCTAAATCTGAAATTTTTACCGGGCTGCCGTATTCTCTCGCCAGTGCAGGGAGGGAAATAAAATCCTATGCTATCACGGCCTTTGTCTACCATGTATTTATTAATGAGGTGGGCATAAGGAAGATTGCCTTTGATTTGAATCCACAGTAAGTGTAGACATCAAACTGGCAACCATCTTGGAAAAGAACCAGAGTTGAGGATTCTTATGTTTAATCTTTTCTAGATTACAATAATTGATTTCTTTTTTGGCCACTAGATGGCAAACACACAAAGATATTTTATACTACAGTAAATTGCTTCATATCTGAAGTATAAGGACACTTCTTGATAGGCTGCATGGGCAATATTTAACCACGTTGAGCCTTTGGTAATCAATTGATGCCAACAGTAGCACTGACCAGTGCATGATAGTCTGGTGTCTTCTGCTATGAGGTTCTGGAAAATATAAATTCCCATAAGAAGCCTCATTTAGGAGTGGGAGAAGTTTGCAATGCTGAGCTAAATTAAATATCTCATGTGAGGGGGGTGGGTTATCTCATTTCCCGAAGTTTCATTATGCTGGGGAGTAAATTAAAGGATCTGGGTACAAGCCCAGGTCAAGGGACAGGTCATCAATTGAAAACATAAGAAACATGCACTTTAATTTGCTTTTTGGAGGGGACGACCTTTGGCCCATTTTATCTGCCAGTGGATGTGCCTGGATTAATATAAAGCTACGCTCTCTCAACCTTGGCAACTTGAAGATACATGGACTTCAATTCCAAGAATTCTCCAGCCAGCATAGCTAGAGTTGAGGGAATTTTGATAGTTGAAGTCCACTATCTTCAAACTGCCACGTTTGAGAAACATTTCATAGAGATATCTTGGCTAAAATGGTAATTAGAAAAAGCAAGGACTCATTGGTTCTTTGCAAGTTAGAAGATAAGTTGCCCTAGCATCCTAAGCAGAATTTAAATGGTCAGATGCTTAATCATGCTTCATTTAAATCAATATTTATCAACCTTGGCAACTTAAAGATATGATAGCACAGGATTTCTAGAAGCTGAAGTCCACACATTTTAAAGTTGCCAAGGTTGATAATACAAGCAGAAGTCTTGGGAGATGCAAAAAACATATTCTCTGGAAGAATTCCACCCTTTTAAAACTTTGTGGTACAGTAGAGACAGAATTTCAAATGCAGACTAGCTGGAGAATCAAAAATATATAAAAACTGAATAGTAAACTTTACATAACAATGTTTTCTTTACTGTTTCACTGGTTTTATGGGACAAGTTGCAAGTAGGATGTGTTACTATTATTATATAACAGCTTAGCCTCTGAAAGGCCATTATTCTTTGGTTTCAGTATGAACAGGTACTTAATTTCCGTAGGGCAATTATGAGTAATTCTCTACTTAAGAATTACTTTGATGCATTCACAAAGTGGACAACTATGCCGTCATTTGATTATGAATCACACTCTTCATTTATATGGTCTAATACTTAGTGGCTCACACCAGCTTTATATATTCCAGAGATCTATTTTAGAAATACTTCTATAAGGAACAAAAAAGGCTTTTATCACAACAATAGGCATAATAAGGCATCCTGTGGTTTTTATTTGAATGCAATAAAAATAGACAAAACAACAGTTGTTTCTCCAAGTTGATTTCAAACTTTGCAATTCTTTTGTATTTCTGCAACTCAATTTCTACTAGATATAGTAAGAAATTTGAAGGAGTCTTTATTAAGTGAATACTGTACATCTAAATATCTAAAAAAACCTTTGTAATTTTTCTGAAGATTTACTATGTGAGCAACCTCTAGATAACTGGACCAACAATTATAATATATCTCCAGTGTTCATGATAAATCAGCATTATTTCTCTCTGTATTGGAGACATTGCATTGAGACCATACAGTGACTCTATAATTCATTCTTCAGTCTTCTAGCAATAATATCCTCTCCAGGCCCATGTTGTATTCTTATCCTTATACTTGCATGCAGGTATCTTTCTTTGCCATTTGATTTCAAGGAAATGTTTCAAGCTCTAAATCAGTGTCTGATATTGCTAATATAGTGGACGAGCAGAATCAAACTGGCAGAAAAGAGGATAGCTATAGCAATAGCACCTAGACTTACCATATATGCTATTTCACAGTGCTTTACAGCCCTCTTTAAGCAGTTTACAGAGTCACCATATTGCCCCCAACAATCTGGGCCTCATTTTATTGACCTTGGAAGAATGAAAGGCTGAGTCAACCTTGAACCAGTGAGACGCCAACCGCCAAATATGCTGGCAGCCAGCAGTCAATAGAGGTAGCCTGCAGTTCTGCATTCTAATCACTGCACCACCACACATCAATTTGGATTGGATTACTTTATATGATGAAGACTCAGTGTCACCAAACAGATCATGCCAAACAAACATTATTGCATTCTTTGACAAAGTAACTAAATTAATGGACCAGTGAAATGTTGTGGAATAATATATTTGGATTTCAGTAAGGTGTTTGACAAAGTAGACCCACAATTTACTACTTGGTAAAATAGAAAAATGTGAGTTAGACAGCATCACCACCAGATGGATTAATAATTGGCTGACCAACCGCACTCAATGTGTACTCTTTAATGGAACTACATCTACGTAGAGAGTTGAGTATCTCAAAGCTTTGTCTTAGGCCCAATACTCCTCAACATCTTCATAAACAATGTAGATGAAGAGATAGAAGGGAAACTCATCAAATTTGAAGATGATATCAAGCTAGGGAAATAACCAACATGTTAGAAAAGAAGTTCAAGATCCTGAAGAATTTTGACAAAGTTGAACATGGGGCCCTGTTTTTTTGAAAAAAATGAAATTTTGGTAAGAACAGTAAAAAAAATTATCTTAGGTAAGAAAAATCAAATGCACAAGTACAGAATAGGTGGTCCCTGGGTCAAGAGCAGTAACTGTAGAGGGAACTAGGACAACCACTTAAATATGAGCCAAGCTACTTAAATATGCAACTACCAAAAGAACCAATACAGTCCTAGGCTGCATCACAGAAGGCTAGAATGAAGAATATGTAAAGTGTTAATATCACTTTATAATGATTTGGTAAAATCACACCTGGAATATTCCATTCTATTATACAAAGAAGATATTGAGATTCTGGGAAAGTGGAGAGAAAGCAGCACATGATAACGTGATTGGAAGCTAAAACATATGAAGAACAGTTGCAGGAACTGGGAATGTCTTGTCTAACAAAGAGAAGGATTAGAGGTGACATAATAACAGTCTTTGAATATATATGAGCAGTCTTCCAATCTTTAATAGTAGTCTTCCAATATCTAAGAGGTTGTCACAAAAAAGAGAGGGACAACCTATTCTTCACCTGAGGGCAAAACAAGAAGTAATGGATAGAAAATTATCAAAGAGAGATCCAACCTAGAATTAAGGAAAGATTTCCTGATAGTTAGAACAATTAATCAGTGGAGAGGCTTGTGTTCAGAAGTTGTGGGTACTCCATCACTAGTGACTTTTGAGAAAAGATTGGACAGCTATTTGTCTGGAATGATATGGGATCACTCCTTTGAGCAGGAGGTTGGATTAGAAGACCTCCAAGATCCCTTCCAATTCTAGTATGTTATTCTGCTGTTATTCTGTCTTGAATTTGGGTGCCTGGGTTTTGGTAACGGCCAGCAGAACAGGATTAAAAGTGGGTCTGCTTTTACTGCCATATTGTAGCAAATTCCTTGGTATTGATATAACACATTTTAAGTCATGGTCTGTTTGAAAATGGTATGAAAACATAAAGGCTTAATGGCCAGGCAGTTGATCATGGCAGGTTATAGAAAGCATGCAGATCTCAGGATATAAATCCCATAAATATATCCCAAGGTGTGGAGAACAAATTATGTTTAAACCAGAAACTTTTCTCCTAGGCATAATACCGGAGGGGTTTAAGAAAGATACACTCTATCTAATTATACATATACTGACTGCAGCGCGCATAACCTATGCACAGCATTGGAAAAAAGAAAATACACCATCAGAGCTAGATATAATCAGAAAAGTGTTGGCCTGTGCAGAAGCAGATAGGCTCACTTTGGAACTTAAAAATAAAGGGGAATCAGAATATTTTGAGGTATGGAATAGATTTTATGACTGGTATAAGTTAAGATGACAAGACTGGAATAAACGTATATATGGCGATCGAACAGAAGGACAGACAATGTATTAAGTAGAATAACTGTTAATGGTTGAAACTAGCTGTACATAATGTGAATATATGATCACCCTGACCCTGCAGCATTGTATTGTTTTAAATGTAAAAACAATAAAAATATATACATAATATATCCCAAGGTGTGGGAGAATGCACCCAAGGGATTGAAAGTGATATGCAGTTTTCATAACTGTTTCAAACATTAGAAAAACTAATCTATAACTATAACTTTTCACATAAGAACTCTGCTGTTAGTCTTACTATTTTTTTAAAAGAACATATTCCAGAAGTCAAATTCCCAAACTAGACAAATGTTGATTTGGAGGACTTTTCTCTGTTACATTATCCAGTGTGTGAAAAGGGGTTTCCTAGCTAAAGGGGTTAGCTAGTTCCTCATAGCTGTCTTTTCAGCAGCAGGTAAAAGCATTTGAAAGAAAGCATTACTTACATTTTTAATCTAGAGATGGATTTTTTTCTTTAAAAAAAGAGTTGCCTTTTACCTTGTTTTATTGCTGCTTTAGTATTGTTTTACTGTTCCCATTTTAGATTTACGCTGTAATCTGCTCTGGGAATGTTTTCAATTAGCAAGCAGAATACAAATTGATTGACTGAAAAATAAATAATCTCTTGTCTGTTTAGCTGAACTTTCCCAGAATGGTGTCTATTCTTAAACTGTTCTCCTTCATGTAGTCCCTTACAATCCCTTAAAGGTATTATGTGTCTGGAGCAGCATGTCCAGAGAGATGCCTACCCTCAACTGAACCAGCTTTTTCAAAATTTGAAAACTGCAGAAAATCAGACAAAGAGTTACAAGAAGAAAGTATTTTGTCTAGGGTTGGAATATCATATGCGGAAAAAATGATCAGACTCAAATTTAACAGGACTAAAAACTATATCTAAAGTTTCAGGGCCAACTTTCTTTTGATGTTGCAATTGTGTTATAGACTCTGATGTGTTTTCTTTGATAGTTGTATTAAATAGAAACCAAAAGAAAAGGCTCTGGTGATCAAGAGCAGTTAATCATCCTTTTTGTTTCACACTCTTTTCCTCCAAGACCTTTTCACCTGAAATAGGAGAGTCCTTCTCGTTTTCTCCTGGTAGATAACGAAAAGAAGAATATTTTGGCTAATGCTATATTCAGAGTTCTAGTGATTGTGGTAGAGAAAATAACTGTAGGTTGGCTTTAAATTGTTTTTGAGCAATGGGATTTTGAACAACTGAAAGGAGTTTCTAGACAAATCTACTACTGCCATGCCCCATTAAATGTGTGACCAAATTATTTACGTTTCAGGGGGGGTGGAGGAATTGGATGTCCTGAGGTTTCAAATGGAAGAGAATTATGTAGTGCAGCATAAAATTATGCACTGCACAATTTTGCCATATTTCTCAAACCGTGCTTTCCCGGAAATAAGATAGAGACTTGTTTTCTTTTGACTCTGAAATAAGCACTTGGCCTTATTTTGGGGGTCTTATTATTTTTGAGGTGCGGAAGGTGGAAAGCTTGGTCACCTCATGTCTGCTGCTATGTTACAATATTTTCAAGGAGGTCTTATTTTTGGGAGATAGCTTATTTTAGCACACATACTCAAAAGCCCAGTTGGGCTTATTATCCGTGGAGGTCTTATTTTCGGGGAAACAGGGTACATGCAATAATCATTTGCAAAAACAGAAAGGCATGAGAAGTATGGCAAATCGTGTTGATGTAAATCAGTATTGATTCCTTTCCTTTCTTCCCCCATCTCCAGTCTTCAGCTTCTTCTGCTTACCACTTCTTAGCTTTTTGCTGCTTGTTGAATGGTAATGTTTGAAGTTGGACAAGAATTTATTTATTAAATTTGTAGAACCACGTGATGGATGGTGATAGTGTATTACTGGTACAACACTTTGAAACAATTTGCAATGAAAACTGTTTCTACTTGTCTTACTGACGGAAAACTGCATTGTCTAATAGCTAGGAAGGAGGAAGCTAGATGAAGAAAAAGCATCAGCCTCAGTGGATTATTTTAGGGGATATTTTTGCCAGTGAGAAATAATGATAATGGATCATACTGGTCATGGAGGGAAAAGCATATTCTCATAATAGCTTTGTTTTCTGGAAGCCATCACCTTGCCTATGGGGTTTTCTTTCCAACATGAAAGCATTCCCAGGAGAGCATTGCATATTAATGCATGTATTTTCTAGCCCTTAAATTTAATGTCATTGACTCATTCTTTTCTTTCATCTTTTTTTCAAGTGAATGACTGAGATCAAACCTCAACACACTATATTAAATTGCTTAAGCAATGTACATAAATTTGTCACTCAAACAATACCACTGGGCTTATGAATGTCACCTCTAAGCAAAAACTATCATTTTCACAGGCAGAAACAAAATAAGCTCCCTAGGTACAACATTTCTCTATTCATTACAAATCCCCTATCATGTTTTTGGAACTAAACAAATAAACTAAAATTGTATTTTTAAAGATGTTATATTTAAAACTTCTGAATGGCAAATTTTTTTTGGCATTCTAAACAGTCAGGATTTTGATTTATACCCGCGGTGCTAAGAGATCATAAATAAGGCTTTGAGCTTTTAATTACTCTGATTAAAGCATACAGTAGTAAATACACATATCTTGGACTTTTGAGTTTGGTTGTAAGTTGTTTTTACAATAGTGGAATAAATAGAAAACTTCACTGTATTTATATATGAGCTTAATCCATGTTATACTCAGTCAGAGTTGAAAAACTATGATTTATTGACAAAACCATAACTAACTGACAAGAGTTCAACATATTAAGTCATAAATTCTTATTTAGAAACCAACCACAATGTTTAAGTGAATGTGACATGTCGCGCCAAACAAAACAAAACTGCATCATTTAAGTAGCATTTATAGAGGGAGTACAAAATATCAAATATCCCTTATAGCAGTTTGTTTGCAGCTCCATCTCTTTTGTATAAGTGTCAATCATTCACGCATCTACAAAAGCAACAGAGCTATTGTTCTGCCACAACCACATCTTGACTTTTTAAAAAAATTCTCTGGACACTGTTGGACTTATCTCAGTGTGTGAATTCTGTCATTTCCTCTCTGTGTGTCTAAAATATAAGGATTTGAACAGCAAACAAAATTTGTTTAATCCTAAGACTTTTGTAAAATAGTGAGATTTTTTTTTTAATAAGCCTCGCAAAATGCTTTCTACAAGCCTATGTAGAAAATAGTGATATTTGCAAACAGAAAAAGGGATTAAAAAGTATAACCAATCCCTGCACCTTCTTGGAATCCAGAGTGAAATAATTATCTATAAAGAGTCCACAGTCCCACTATAAGGGCTTTGGTAGTGACTGTATTAAGCGTTCTTGTACACATGAATGGATTCTGAGCATCTTTTTGACTTCTGGACCTGGATAATATAAAACCTCCTCTTTTAAGTCCCAGTTTGGAATGTTTGGATCATCTTAAGCAAAAAAGATACCAACCCTACTTACTCCTTGTGCTGCTGGGTCCCAAGTGGTATTTCATATCTATATTTGACAGCCAAAAAGGATTATAAGCTTCAAAAGGTCATGGGTTCCCTCTTTAAAAGCAGTCTCAGGCTGCAGATATTCAGCCAATGTTTCCAATGACAGCATTGGCAATTACATGCCTGCGAACCAGAACCTGAAACAGAAATGTTTAAAAAATTAATTTTTCTTTCTCTCTTTCATACCTTAGAAGATATAACTAGCAGGTTGACACTGTGGGATAAAGCTTCCAGGGGTTCATGCCCTTTACATTTTGTCCTTGATTTATAATCATTTGTTTATTAATTATTGAAATTTATGATGATGCTGACAGTAGTGACTTACAACAGGTGCTTGAACTTACAACCTTCACAATCACATGATCAGAATTCGTGTATTTGGCAACTTGCATATATTTATAATGATTGCAACATCCCAGAATCACGCGATTGTCATTTGTGAACTTCCCAGCTGGCTTCCAACAAGCAAAGTCAATTGAGGGATTCACTTAACGCCATACAATTCATTTAACAACCATGATCATTTGCTTAAAGACCAATTGGGTATAACTTACTTAACAACCGCATCGTTTAGCAACAAAAGTTCCGGCCTCAACTGTGGTTATAACTCAAAGACGACCTATAACTGTGGCCAAGGAGTGTGATAGAGTAAAAAAACAGGCTGCTTTAAAGATAAGAAGCTCATCGACTCAAACAGGAGATTTTTCATGACACTATAGCAGGTGAGTCCCCCCCCCCCAACCTGGTATCCTCCATGTATGTTTGAGAACATTCTGAGAACTGCAAACTTAGTAGTGTTGGCCTTGGACGGCAAAACCCTAGGGTTAAATCTTTCTCCGGTCATAGAAACTCATTAGGTGATTTGCGATTGTGAATGATTTCTCAGCCCAACTTCACACATGGTGTAAGGTTCAGATAAAAGAACCCATTCCATATAATTGACCTTGAGCTCCTCTAGAAACATGGTTGGACCATCACAATCCCAATGGGTACAAACTTTGAGCCCAAAGTGTCCATTAGCCCATATGGTAAATAAAGTTACTGTTTAGTTTCAAATTAGTAAAATAAATGAATTTAGTTTAAGCACAAACTACAAAAAGATGCAGTTACAGTCTAAACTAAAGCATAAAAACTTACAGTAATGGCTATAGTATAATCCAGGAATTGGCAACCTTAAACAATCAAAGAGCCGTTTGGACCCGTTTCCCATAGAAAAGAAAACACCGGGAACCACAAAACCCTTCTGGTACCTGACTATTTCCTGAGTAGTCACAAAACTAGCTTATGTAGTTGAATTAAACGTTCTGTTTTCTTCTGAAACTATTCTTGGTTTATCTATGGTTTGCCTATTGGGGGTCAAAAAGCTCAATAAATCACATGCTGGTGGATGTCACATATTGGCAGTTCTGACGCATATTTTGAGTGACAGGGAGCCACAGCAGAGGGATGAAAGAGCCACATGTGGTACCAGAGCCACAGGTTGCTGACCGTACAAATGTCAGCTGGGTAACTTTGACTCAATCACTGCCTCCAGCCCAGGGGTGAGTTTCAGCTGGTTCACACCGGTACATTAGAACCTGTTCGTGAAATTTAGCGTACCTTTTGGAATCCGTTCGTCTGGTGGCACAGTACTGGAACGCTCCCTCCCGCCTGCCCCCCTTGCTCCGCTCCCCCCACTCATCCGGTTGCCGCTCACTCGCTCGCCCCGCCTGTCTGCACCATGCTTTCCCTGCCCGCCACTCACTGATTGGCTGGCTAAGCAATTGCCCTGCCTCTGAGAGGCAGTGGGGGGGGGGCTTTCTTGCACGCCTTCTTTCTCCAAGGGCATGCAAGAAAGCCCCCGCCCCATTGTCCGGCAGGGAAGCGAGCCCCGGGCCTCATCTCTGCCTCCCTCCTTGAGAGCTGCCTTTGGGGACAGCCAGCCTCTCCCGTCACTGTGCCCTTCACTCGCCTTCCACCCCGAGGCTCTGCTGGCGGATGACTCCCATTTTGCCTCCCAAGAGAAGCTTGGGAGAGATGCACAAACGGCTGCAACTCGAGGCTCCTGAGGAGGACACTGGATACCAGGGGTGGCACCCACTGCTGCTGCTTCTGCTGCTCCCAGTAATGCAGGCTTATTGGAGAGCATTAAGTTGCAGGTGCACCAATTCCAGCAGCTGCGTTTTGCCTTGAAATTTGCTGTCTCGGCAACCCGAAGGGAACATTCTCCCAGTGGCATCTCAGGTGCATTCTCCCAGTGGCATCTCAGGTGCTCCCACCCTTAGCCCAGAGGGAGTGAGGACAGCTGGGCACAGTTTGGCGCCTCCAAGCTCCCCTCAGATCATCGAGGGGCCTTGTGTGCCTGCTCGCTCACATGGCCTGCATGCTTCCAGGGGGAATGGGAAGTGTGGGAATCTTAATGTAATAGAGCAGGGGAGGCGGAAGCAGGAAGTTCCACAGTGCTCGTGGCCACGGCCGCTGCTTGGGAGAAAATCAGCTGGAATCTCGAGTGAGAACCGCGGGGCAAGACGCAAGCGATGAAATGGGTCACAGCGGGCATAAAAAATGCCATCAAATCACCTCCCATGGTCCGAGAACCAACCAACCAAATAAATAAAGTTGGCTTCGCTTCCTTGTGTGGCTAGAGAGAAAGCTGCCTGAGACGCCACTGGGACAATGTCCCCTTTGGGTTGCTGGAATAGAAAGTTTCAAGGCAAAATCCAGCTTCCTTGTGCAGCAAGAGAGAAAGTTGCCTGAGACGCCGCTGGGAGAATGTCTCCTTCGGATTTCTGGAATAGCAAGTTTCAAGGCAAAACCCAGTTTCCTTGCATGGCAAAAGAGAAAGTTGCCTGAGACGCAGCTGGGTTTTGCTTTGAAACTTGCTGTTCCGGCAACCTGAAGGGGACATTTTCCCAGCAACATCTCAGGTAACTTTCTCTCTTGCTGCACAAGGAAGCGAAGCCAAATTTGTTTATTTAACCTTCTGCTCCAGCCTCCCCCAGTATGTGGGGGGGAGAGAGACAAGAAAGAAAGAAAGAAAGAAAGAAAGAAAGAAAGAAAGAAAGAAAGAAAGAAAGAAAGAAAGAAAGAAAGAAGGAAGGAAGGAAGGAAGGAAGGAAGGAAGGAAGGAAGGAAGGAAGGAAGGAAGGAATAGAAAGGAAGGAAGAAAGAAAGAGGGAGAGAGAGATATAAGAAAGAAAGAAGGGAGGAAGAAAGAAAGAAAGAAAAAGAAAGAGAACTTATGATCACAATTGAGCCCAAAATTTTGGTTGCTAAGCAAGAGCATTGTTAAATGAGTTTCACCACATTTTACAAGTTGGCCACTCCCACCTGATCACATGACTGCCACGCCATGCCCACAAAATAGGCCACACCTACAGAATAGGTTCTAAAAAAAATTGAAACCTACCAATGCTCCAGCCCAACCCACTTCACAGTGTATTTGTTGAAAAAAGAGGAGATGAGACCGTTTGACATACTGTCTATGCTGACTTGAGTTGGTCAAAACTAAAAGTAAGATACAAATCTAAAATACCAATAATAAGAGGCGCCTTGAGTACAATTCCAAAACAATTGGCGTATCACTTGAACAACATTGGCATTGATGAAATCACCACCAGTCAATTGCAAAGAGCAGGTTTTCTTGGAACAGCTTACATCTTGCAGTCAATACCTTTAATACCATCAAGCATCAAGATCTGCCCATCCCAGGATCTTGGGAAGGACTGGATAGGTGGATAAAAATGCCATATCCAATATAAACATCTGGTTGACTGTGCAACCAAACATAATAACTTTAAATACGTGATAAATGCAAATGTAGTATAGAATGCTATATCTGTTTACTCAGAAGGAACTATTTTAAAAAAAAAAACCACATTCACACAAGAGACAACCTCTTCTGTTCTGGCCACAGATTTTGTTAATCTGGGCCTCCTAAACTTGAGTCTTCCTCAGCCAAATAAAAAGTGGTTGGGTGAAACAACAGCAAAACTCAACAATAGTCCCAGTAATAAAAGTTTCAGATGCAAAATTGATCAGTAAAGAAGCAAGGTCAGAATAACATTCAGGCCTGCATGAAGTCAATCTAAGCAATAAGCCAAGGACTTCAGCATGCAGTTGAAGGCATATATGAATCAAGTCACTGCTCCAGAAAATTGTGTCCATAAGAAGCCCAAGAGAATACAAAAGATAAAGTCAGGATCCTGTAGCATGATGTAAGCTCTATCCCTTTCGTATCTGCATCAGAGGTGGGTTGCTCCCGATTCGGCCTGGTTCAACCGAACTGGGAGTGGAATTCAGAAGTGGAATTCAGACCTGGGTCGCAGAACCAGCAGCAACCCAGGCCTACCACGTCCCCTCACCGCTTCCCTCACCGCTGCTGGGCCATCGCCTTTTTGGTTTTTAGTGACTGTGCATGCACAGTTCACTGTAAATTGTTCTGCGCATGAGCGAAGAACAATTTACCGTGAATAGTGCATACGCCATGCGCATCTGGTGCGCGGGAGGCTTGCAAACCAGTAGTAAAACTGGCAGCAACCCATCCCTGATCTGCATCATAGTATACAATAGTATGCACATCAAAAAGAGGCAGAGATTGCTTTTTAACAGCACAATATTGCTCTTGTTATTTTTATAAAGTGATGGATCCTGCATATGTCAATGACCTATATTCACTTTTAAGGTTCCATTCTTCTTGCAATGGCCTAGCTTGGTAATTATACTGTGAAAAAAGATTTTGGAATAGCAATTAAATATATCAATGAAGACTCAATCATCCAAAGGTATCTAAAATGTTGAATCATAGCAACTGGACCAAAATTTGTTCATCTGAGATGTTTCCCATCCAAGAAGCTTCATCAGTAAAAAGAAAAGAAAAAGAAATTAGTTAGGAGAGGGTAAAAGAATCGTTAGACTGTATCAACTTTTTCCATACCAACTTCAGGGGTTTCTCGGCAAAATGTATTGAAATGTGTCAATGAAGACTTAAACATCCAGGTCAAAGGTATTTAAACCTGATGCAGAAACCCTGAAGTTGGTGTGGCACGATTTGGTATTTTGCAATGACTTTCTGAGTCTCTGCCTATTTTTTTTTTACTTGATGAAGCTTCCTGGATGGGAAGTGAAACGTCTCATATTAACAAATTTTGATCCAGTTGCCATGATTTAACCTTTTAGATAGCCAATTGAATATGAGTCAGCCCTGTGATATGGCTTCAAAAAGGACAAATGTAGCAATAATGTACAAAAAGTAACAAACAGTTAGATATGGTGAAATATTGAATGCAGAGGGTGAACTTAAATCTATGCAAGAACTGGAAAAGGAAGGTATAAAGATGAACTGGTTTTCATATGTGCAAATACAATCTAAATATGACAAGGACCATAAAGAGGAAAGTTTTTATGATAAAATGGCTGAGTTAGATAAAACTTTGATGGGTACTGATGAAAAAGTAATTTTAAAACTTTATGGACACTTACTAGAGATTAAGTTAGAAGAAGAACAAGTTAAAGGAACTATGATAGCTTGGGTGGAAAAATTTGGGCATGGGATTGAATTAGAGATGTGGCAGAAATTGTGCAAAATTATAAAATGACAATGTCAACAGCATATAAAGAAAATTTGTATAAGATGTTTTACAGGTGGCATCTACCCCCGACAAGAATAGCAAGAATGTTCAAGAATAAATCAGAAAAGTGTTGGAAATGTCATCAGACATCGGATTCATATTACCATATGTGGTGGACTTGCGCAGAAGCTAAAAGATATTGGACTAAGATTCATACGTGGTTGGAGAAAATGACACAAAAACATATAGACTTAAAATCAGAGATTTTTTTTATTGGGAATTATACCAGAAATATATAATAGGGTTTTGAAATATTTGATTGTAAATGTTTTAACAGCAGCTAGAATTGTATTTGCAAAAAATTGGAAAAATGAGAAAATACGAACGCAGGAGGAAATTATTCAAAAAATTATGGAATGTGCGGAAATGAGTAAATTGACATTTGAAATCAGAGAACAAGAAAATGAACAATTTTACAAGGTTTGGGATTTGTTTTATCAATGGTTAGATAAAAAATCATGGTAATGGGAAAAGTGGGAGAACTTTTTATATTTTAAGAATAATAGAATGATACATGCAATACTATAAGGGTTTAGCATTGTTAAACAGATTAGAACGATGTAATGGATGTATGATTTTAATATATGGAATATTCTGTTTAAAATGTAGGAATAATAATAGGAGTTGAATTATTGATGCAAAATGATGTTGTATGTATGGATTCAATATTTAGAATATCTTGTTTAAAATTAAGGAATGATAATTATAGTTGAAAAATTGACACATAACAATAATGTATCTATGTTTACCAAATGAATAATTTGTGACTCGATACATAATTGCAAGTGGTGACCATGGAAAGAACGCACAAAATCTTGTAACCAAATGACATGCTATACGAAATGGAAGAAGGATGTATGTGTTTTACGTTTTTGTTTGTTTTGTTTGTTTAAAAATAAAAAAATTAATTAAAAAAAAGGACAAAAGTAATTTACTTCCTTTTTTTTTTTTGCACTGATCAGATTTCATCTCAAGAACTGTTTTAATTCTGGCTACCCTATTTTAGAAGAACTTAGGAAAAATTAAACAAGTTCAAAGAAAGGCAAGCAGGATGATTGGGAACTAATTCCTATGAAAAGAAATTCAAGAATTGAAAATGTTTGCTATGAGGACTGAAGAGGGACATTTTTATCGCTCTTCAAATGTCTGAAAAGATAATGCACAAAATATGATCGAGGCTTATTCTTTAGTGGTGTGCAAGCCATTTTCACATCAAGGGCTTCATAATGGGTGTTGGTGCAAGCAATACATATCTCCGTGTTAGAGGTTTACCATGCAGCAGCATTTTTTCTGGAACTACATGTGAGAGATAAGATTACTATTTAACTGAGATAACATTAAAGATGATTCGTGATGTTTCATCTTTTCAACCCAGTGAAGTCTTTGTGTGATGTACCTGTCTGGTTGCCTAGTGACTGACATCCTGCTATTGGTTTCACTTACTCGTTGTAATGTGAAGAATCTCTTATCAGTGTCACACCGGCAGTCTTTTGCACACAGTTCATTAAAGTTGGCCGTTTATCAGTCCATGACAGTGAATACCTAAGAACACCCAGGGAGAGATCAATTTTAGTACCTCAGCAAAAATTTCTCAATTTCTCAATTTCTGCCATCATGGAAGATGTTGTAAAATACATAAGGAAGGGAAGTAGTGTGGAGAGGAGCAGGTGAGATAAGAGTGAGCCAAATGTGCTCCTGCATCTTTTTTTAATCACCCCAAATAGTTTTGTTCTGCTGATTTATACACATATGTCTAGACGACCTGGCTGCCTCAAACATAGGCTACATAGGTTTTGTTGCTGTGGTGACATCTCACCAGTTTAAACCTATTAAATTGAAACATGAAATGACATCTAGTCCTGGATTGAAAGCTAGATAGTCTAGAATTATAATTAAAGTGAAATAACCAGGGCCACTAGTGCTCAATTAAAATAAAAATGGGATAAGGGCCAAGTTGTCAATGTAGAAGAAGAAATTGTCCAGCAGACAGCAGTACAAAGAAAATTTCAAAACTTAATTTTGAATCATCATTAATTTTGACACTATACTTATTATTTATTCAGCAGAAGGCATGATTCTTTTGCTGTAACCAAGCTGTATAAAAGATTTCAGAAAGAAATTCCATAAAACAGGCTTGGAGACATTGATAAATACTGAATTGTTCTAATGCTTGATTCCATCATTGCTTTGATAAGTCTTGGGCCTCTGGTGTTAATAAATGCACCTTTTAAAATAGTATAATTAGATATTTACATTTTCTGCTTACTTCCACATTCAGTTATTCACTGATTTATGAAAAAAAATCATCAATATTAAGTCATGGGAAAGATTTCATGAAAGTTTGCATTTCTTTTCTGCTAACTTGCCTGCTTACAGATTGAAAGATTTGGAACAAAAGCATAGAAATGTTATTATTCCCCACTTTAAAAATGGAAAGGAATTTCATTTCCTGGATTGTTTATTTAAGAGAGAATTTAGATCATTGTTTATTCAATTTATATGCCATTCATTTTAAGTTTGAATCGACCACTAAAAATTAGAAATATGTCAAGCTTAAAGCTAAAACTTTAAACAGAGATAATATTAGTCAATGGACTAATATAATTGGTAAGTTTGATGCTTTGAATATATTCCAGCTTTAAGCATCAACTGTTAAATTAGCGTTATCATATCAGGGCTGCAAAAATCCATACTGTAACTAACTGGCACTACAGAGACAAACAATCCAACTCTTTCCTGCATTATAATAGATACCTGGATTTTTCTGGCTAAGATGTGGTTGCTCTAGATAAGTAAGAGCACATGCCTTTGGATCACATGTAAGTCATTTAGATATCTTGAAGAAAGATCATGGTAAGTTCTGTAGATATGAAAAAGACAGCTAAATTTTAATACCCAATAAAATTAGGTGGGTGACCTTAGACCAGCCATTCTTTCTCAGCCCACCCACCTCACAAGATTGTTGTGGGGAAAATAGGAGGAGGAAAATATGTTGGATATTTTAATTGCCTTGCGTTATTTGTAAAAATAATAAAGGCAGGATAGGTAAAGGTAAAGATTCCACTCTCACATATGTGCTAGTCGTTCCCGACTCTAGGGAGTGATGATCATCTTTGTTTCAAAGCCGAAGAGCCAGCGCTGTCCAAAGACGTTGCCGTGGTCATGTGACTGGCATGACTAAATGCCGAAGGCACATGGAACACTGTTACCTTCCCACCAAAGGTGGTTCCTATTTTTTTACTTGCATTTTTACATGCTTTCGAACTGCTAGGTTGGCAGAAGCTGGGACAAGTAATAGGAGCTCACTCCGTTATGTGGTGCTAAGGATTTGAACCACGAACTGCTGACCTTTCTGATCAACAAGTTCAGCATCTTAGCCCCTGAGCCACCGCATCCCTTAGATACAATAAATAAATAAATAAAATAAATAAAATACTATTTAATTTAATTTGCAGGATACAAATTAATAAATAAAATAAAAAAGAACATAACATAAAATATATGCCAGAATCTGATGTACCATCTAACAATAGCAATAGCACTTGGACTTATATATCGCTTTACAATGCTTTACAGCCCTCTCTAAGCAGTTTACAGAGTCAGCATATTGCCCTGCCCAACAATCTGGGTCCCCATTTTACTAATCTCAGAAGGATGGAAGGCTGAGTCAGCCTTGAGTCTGGTGAGAATCAAACTGCTGGCAGTTGGCAGAGTTCATCTGCAATGCTGCATTCTAACCACTGTGCCACCATGGCACAAAATAATGCAATGCATCTTCAGTCATTACACAATAATTTATTTAAACCTTCTCAAAAGACTGACTAAGTTGATAAAAGTATACATTAATTATTATGTAAACTCATGGTAAAGTTTTTAAAAATGCTTACAGTAGAAATTTAAATTGGAATAAACATGGAATATATATATATATATATATGGATAAATGGATCAGCAGGAGATTCCCATGGCGGTTGATCCCTATTATGAAAGAAATACGACATAATCAAGTTTCATCTCCAGATAATTATAAAATGTCATTCTATGAAGAACCTTGTAATGTGATAACAAGATTAGCTGTTCTTCAGCAATGCCCCTAAAAATTGATTCATATATAGTAATCCATGGAGTGTAACTCTAACTAGATTGTTTGAATTTAATTGACTCCCCAGGAATTAAGTGTCATTTCATATTTCTGTGATGCTTTGGTATGAAAACATCTATTTCAATTAGGTCTTCTACAATAATTATAGCATGAAATGGTGCATGTTCTTGCCCCAGCGAAATAGGATATCCTCAGAAAAAGACTTGTTACAATATTTGCACAGGAGACAAAACATTACTCAAGATCCTATTGTGTTAAATATAAGAAATATATATATATATATTTCTTATATTTTAACACAATAAAATATAATCATAAGAAAGATCTGAAAGAAAAAAGGAGACTTCTTTTAGTATTTTATACTAAAATATATGGTGTCTAATGCAAATGAAAGCAAAATAATTGTATTTTCATAATCCTATGTTGATGTAAAATGGCATAAAAATGAATGGTGCCAAGAGTTATTCTTATGCTGTTTTTTTTCCAGAAATCTGCCTAATATTCAAACACATGACATATACAGCAGTTTACTGGTATAATTCTTATTAAGATGTTAGACCATAATCTACACTTCAATTTTATATTCGCCTTCTATACAACCAATTTCATTGTATCTAAGTACAATGACAATAAAGATTATACTTATACTATGAGTTTAACTATTTCAACGTCAGATTTATAATGTTACTGATCTTTTGATATTGAAACCATCAGATTTTTTTTGTCTGACTAACATAACCTAGTTTTGGATTAGTTATTGCAACTTATGTACTTGATTGAGACATTCTTAATGCCTTGGCTGACACACAGAGACCAACGTCAAGTTCTTATAGCTCTCCCTCTTCTGCTTTCAGGAGACAAACTGAGAGGCAACTAGAGAAACTGATATACCTATCGAGAAAGATGATTCTATCCATTCATTAAAAAATCAAAACTCGTTCTGTATAAAAGTGCATTTTTAAAAAGCTTAAAAAATGATCTAAGATAGAAATACCATAAATGCTGCTTTTGCTATTTTTGCTTTAAAACCTCCAGTACAACACCAATGTCTCTCTCACGGCAATGGATAGGTTTCTTATAATGTTGTAATTATGTGGTTTGAGATCCAAAGAATGTTATTGCAACGGTATTTCTTTTACAACTGTTGGGGTATTCAGATTGCTAGAACTGCAAGTAGATCTTGTAAGCCTGAGACCTACACGCTTCTGATATATAGAAACATACATGTACCAGGGGTGGGATTCAGCTGGTTTGTACTGGTTCAAGTAAACCAGCTGTTAAATTACCTACCGCCACCCCGCTATCAAAGTGGATCCTGGGTACTGTGCTGTGCTGCAATGGAGAAACAGGCAATGGAGCAGCTGGAGTGAGGGAAGGAGCTTTCCCCGCTTTCCCTCTTTCTTCTCCCTGCTCCTCCTCCTTCCCTTGTCCCAGTGGCTCCATTGTCCATTTCTCTATTGCTATGCAGCACAGTGCCCAGGATCCACTTTGATAGCAGGGAGGTAATAATTTGCCTGGCCCAACTAATCCTCTCCTACATAAGGCTCAGCTTCAATTGTGCTGCCAACTTAATTCCCTGCCCTTCTCACTTTTGCCCACAGACTGACCAACACTCCTTGCATGCAGTTCCATCCCTCCACTTCTCCCCAATTCTTCACTTTCCTACGCAAGCTATCAGAGGCATTAACTCCTTGTCTCTATGGTTAACCCCTCTCCTCATTCCTTGGAAACCTCACCTCTAAAAGGAGCCATATCCAGAAGGCTGAAACAGCCGTGAGATCAATGTGCAGACAAACAACCTCGGAAACACCCTTTTGGCAAAGAGTGGACATTTAACAACCGGTTCACCCAGGGTCAGGTTGGCTGTCGCAGGAGGCTCGCCTCGCATGTGGGGCAGAGCTGGAGAATGTGGATGGGTCACACCTTCCACAACAACCAACCTGACCCTCAGTAAACCACTTGTTAAATTATTTCAATCCCACCACTGATGCATACCCATCACAGACCTGCAAATGCAAGTAGCCCTTGACTCTCAAAAGTTCATTTAGTGACCATTCAAAGTTACAATGGCACTGAAATAACTGACTTACAACTATTTTTTCACCTTTATGACCATTATAGCTTCCTCGTGATCATGTGGTTCAAATTTAGTTTTAGAATTTAGAATAACAAAGTTGGGAGGGACCTTGGAAGTCTTCTAGTCCAATCCTCTGCCTAGGCAGGAAACACTATACCCATGATGGCAGAACCTTTGGCACATGTGCCACAGATGGCACATGGAGCCATTTGTCAGGGCACACAAGGTGTTGCCCTGTCAGCTGGCCAGTGCTCATGTGAGTGCTGGCCAGCTGATTTCGGTATTCTTTTGAGGGCATTTTTCTCCCTCCAGAGGCTTCCCTGAAGCCTCCAAAGCATGAAAAACCAGCCCTACGGGCAAACCAGAAATTAAGAAATGGACTTCCGGTTTGCTCTTAGGACCGTTTTTTGCCCTCCAGAGCCTTCAGGAGGCTTCCCTGAAGGCTCTGGAGGGTGAAAAACGGACCTATGGACAAACTGGAAGTCACTTCTGGTTTGCTCGTATGGCAGGTTTTTGCCCTCCAGAGCTGTCAGGGAAGCCCCCTGAAGGCTCCGGAAGTCAAAAATCAACCCTATGGGGAACCCGGAAGTTCAGAAATGGTGACTTCCGGTTTGTCCATAGGGCCGATTTTCAACCTCCGGAAACTTCAGTGGCCTTCGGAGGTTTCCCTGAAGGCTCCGGAGTGCAAAAACTGGCCCTACAAGTGAAGTGACTTCCAGTTTGTCCTAGGTCTATTTTTCGCCCACTGGAACCTTCAAGGAAGCCTCTTGAAGGTTTTGGAGGTTGAAAATTGGCCCTATGGACAACCGGAAGTCACCATTCCCAAACTTCTGAATTCTGGTAGGTCTGTTTTTTGCCCTCCGGAGGCTTCAAGGAAGCTCCTAAGGCTCCAGAGAGCATACAGAGAGGGTGGGGGAGGCTGTTTTCACCCTCCCCAGGTTCCTAGAAAGTATCTGGAGCCTTGGGAAGGTGAAAAAACTATGGCAAAAGCAGAGGGATCCACTAATTACGCACATGCCTGCGCTGTGTGGGTTGCGTGCATTCACAACTTCTGGAGGCAAGCTGTTCCACTGATTAATTGTTCTAACTTTCAGGACATTTCTCCTCAGTTCTAAGTTGCTTCTCTCCTTGATTAGTTTCCACCCATTGCTTCTTGTTCTATCCTCAGGTGTTTTGGAGAATAGTTTGACTCCCTTTTCTTTGTGGCAACCCCTGAGATATTGGAACACTACTATCATGTCTCCCCTAGTCCTTCTTTTCATTAAATTAGACATATCCAGTTCCTGCAACCGTTCTTCATATGTTTTAGCCTCCAGTCGCTAATCATCCTTGTTGCTCTTCTCTTCACATGATCTTGATTCTATTCTTCAATTTATGCAGCCTAGAACTGTGTTGGCTTTTTTGACACACTGCACACTGTTGGCTCATATTTAAATGGTTGTCCACTAGGACTCAAAGATCCCTCTCACAGTTACTACTATTAAGCAAGGTACCACATATACCGTATCTGTGCATTTCGCTGTTCTTGCCTAAATGGAGAACCTTACTTTTTTCACCATTGAATTTCATTTTGTTAGATAGTGCACAATGTTCAAGTTTGTCAAGATCCTTCTGTATCTTAAGCCTGTCTTAAAACTGACTTAGTAAATGTCTCACTTAGCAACAGAAATTTTGGGTTCAATTGTGGTCATAAACTGAGGACTACTTGTACACATTCTGTCTTGAAACCGGCAAAGAAAGAACAAAATGGAGTTAGTAGTACTGTAGTAATAGTGTAGAATTATTATTATAGCTCATAATATAAGAGAGAAAAAAAGAAAAAATGATCAGTACAAGAACAATAAAATATTTTCAGTTAAATAAGTATAGTAAGATTATTTTAATTCTTTTTTTCAAATTTAGCCATAATGCACAATGTCAAAAGTATTGTTCTACTATGTAATAAAGGACCAATAATGAGTGACTAGAGTTTGGATCTATTCATCTTGATGGTTGAATTTATCCTGTTCTCAGGTTAACTGATGTCACACAAAAGTTTCCCAAAAGATAAATCAACCAATAGATCGATGGAAAGATATGAGAAGGGTTTAATAAAACAAATAATAATACATCTGCCTCTGTATCAAAAAAACTAAAAATCCAAGAGATTTTGAAACTTTACAAATCTAAATTGTCTAATTCAAGAAAGATGCTCCAGTCAGCCTTGCCTGGAGGACTTTGGGGTATATTAGCTGCTATCACTGCCACTTGGTATATTTGTTTATACTATCACAGTAGGGCTTCCATGTCCCTGAATCCCACAGTATCATGGAAGTCACGTAAAGAAAAGTTAAAATCAGACAGTGAGCAAAAGAAGAAGTATGTTTGGAAGATAAATCTTCTATATATGGAAAAGCAGACTAAAAGTACTGTAGTGTAAGCCAAACAGGCTGATTCAGGTAAAATACTTTATTCTCCTACTACCCACCCCCTCTAGAAGCAAACATGTAACATGCATTTGTTGTCCAATATCTGAAAGAAAACAGAATGCTCTTAGGCTCTGGCGATGAAAAAAAAAAGCAAATATTAAAATATATTGTAAGTCTAGTACAAGTGATCTAAGGAGTCAAAAGAAAACACTATTATTTTCTTGAGAGCATCACGGAAAAATGTTCCACATGAGTCTTTCAAGTCATGGAATAGTTATAATGGGTAACATGATTTAAGACTGCTGTCTTCAACACAGATCTCTTTTCTGGCACTTGCCAGATTTTAACAAAAAATAAATAAATTAGAAAAAAAAATACACATGGGAAACTGGCATGCTGCAAAGCAAAGATTCATTGCAACATCATTTTATTTCACATGCTTCCTAGAACTGAAATGGTAGATATTTTGCAGAAATAAACATGGAGCCCCACAAGCATTTTTAAAAAATGAATGTGGTTTAGAATCTGCAACTCAGGACATAGTTTTGAAATACACCAACCTTCACAAGAAGGCAATAGCAAATGAATAAGAAGAGTTTGATCCTTACCAATTGCCATCTGCTATGTAGATGTTTGTAACTGCTCATGCTCCTATGATGGCTATTCGTGACTAGGCAAGTTGGCCCCAAAAAGATTAAGGATTTTTGATTTAGGATGAAAGTCTAGGAGCAAACTTTACAATTGGAATAAATACCACTGATATCCTGTTTCTGGAATTGTGAAATTTCTCTTCAAGCCTTTTTTTAACAAGGTGCTGAAACTACAGTACTCCGCACAAAATGCACACTGAGAAACATTTACAGACAATGCAATAAATGACATCTCCAAATTTAAACATCTTTAAGATGTTTGTATATTAGCACATTTTTCAATCATTACAAAACAAGCTGCTTTTTTGCTGTTCATGAAATATGGAATAGCCACGCAGATTCAGGTCACAGAACATTTAAGTTCATAATTTGTTTCTGACAGACCTCAACCAGATGACTATGGAATATTTGTAAACAGAAGTTGGAGATATAGTGCCCCTTATCAATATTATTTAGTATTTGAAGGCATGCTTTGTCACGATGTTAAAAAGTTTGCTAGGCCTGAACTGCCTAAACTGACACTCAAGAGTTAAACTAAGAAAGCTTTATTGCGCAGGTCATAAAACAAAAAAAGGTTCTTATCTGAAAGTGATTTATTGCGCACGCGTTTCACATTTCCAAATTCCTCTCTTCTTTGTTCGGCAGCCAACTTTGGCTAACGAAGCTTTTCATTATCAAAATGTAACCAATTAGTTATTTTCTGTTTTATTTTATTATTAAAGTTTGTTTATTAATTAGAATACTTTTAAAGACTTATTTTTCTCAATATCTCAAAAGATATGCAGAAGGAAATCAGCCACGGTTCATCGGTCTCTAACAGGGTGTTTTTTTCCCCTGACAACTTGGTAGCAGAGGTTTGGCTGACAACTTGGTAGCAGAGTTTTTGGCTTTTGATGATACCAGCTGAGATGACTACAATTTATGGCTGTATTTTCCCTTCATGCTATCTAAAGATAACCGACTAAGCCTAATTAGCAATGTCGGAGAAAAAGAAAAAAAAGAAAAAGAAAGATGGGGCGAGCACAGAAGGATCAGCTTCCTCTGACAAAGAGGCTCCCTCGGACACAGAGAAGCAAGATCAAAACGTGCTTCAGGAACAACAAATTCCTTCAGGTGCCGAGCCAAATATGGGAGAAGGAGCTACAGGACGCGACATCCACGAAACGAGGTCAGTGGTTCCTCCTTCTAAAATATCTCCAGGAGATTATGAATTTTTGGGGGCCAAGCCAAAACTTCCCACTCTGCCAGAGCCACTCCATTCCCAGACCCTCGCAGATTATCAAACGATTGATGAATGGCAACTGCCGGCAGAGTTAAAATCCTCCCACGCAGAAAGCAGATTTTATAACATCTCCCCAGATGGTGAGCAAGAAATGCAAAGCTATCTATATCAAATAGAACGTTTAGAAAAATATGTTAGGGAGGCGAGAGTGTGTTTTGAAGAGATAAGGCGAAGTAGAAGAAGCTCCCCCACTCCCAAAAAGTCTGAGGACGCCATCTTGTCTTCTTCAAAACAACAGCCTAAGACACACCTCACAGAGTTCACTGGTCAATTAGAACAAAGAGACATGTACACGTCACCGAGGTCACGTGGTCCCTTTGAGCCCATTGAACTTCAGCATACGTATAGAAAGGAGAGGCAGCCAAAAAGTGAAGCTGCACTGCCATCTGCTGGCGGAGAAAAATTATTACAGCAAAAGATTAAGCAATTGGACCAGATTTTCAGAGATATGTCTATGAGTCCTTTAGAAGCCAAAACTTTGTCTCCAAAGGTTAAGTCTTCAACACCTCCTGGCGGTGTGGAATTCTCCCTAGATGGAATAAGGCAAAGCCAGAGGCAAATTCGAGGAAGCCAATTTGATGTTGCCACGCAAAGGCCAATGATGCAACCCCAGCATCCCCTGGTTCAACAACCAGCTTTGCAACCAGAGCAACAAATTGTTCCTCAGCAGGTATTCACAGTCACCCCCTTGACTGGTGAGTCCAAATTAAAGGAGTCAGGAGAGAATTATAAAGCCTGGGTCAGTGAAATTGCGCTCTTGCTTCGAAGAGAAGGCACATATTCCATGGTTTTTGATCCTCCCCGTCAACCCTGGACACCTGCAATAAGAAACCTTGAAAACAGAGCTATCACGACTTTACTCATGTCAATGGAAATTGAGATCCAAGGTATCTTTCCACCTGATGCAACTGCCCAAGAAATATGGGCTATTTTGGAAGATTGCTACAGGCCCGTTTCAATTGAATCCTCATGTTTGCTCATGTCTGAGTTCCATGGTTCGAAGTTGAAACCTGGTGAACGAATTGGTGGACATTTGACCAAACTGAAAAGAATGAGAAGTGAATTGAGACAAAATGGCCATGTAATCGATGATATCCAAATGATTAGCATCATCATTAACTCATTGAATTATGAATGGAAAGATGCTGTTGCAAAGATTAACTACGTGCCTATTGCTCAACGCACAGTTAACCACGTTTGCAGACTTTTAGTGGAAGACGAAGCTATCAGGTTAGCTACCCCACATCTGCAACGGCCTCCAGCACCAAAGGCTCCAGCCAGACGTCCCTTCCGAGGAAGAGGCTACGCTCCAAGGATGCCAAAATGCTACACCTGCAACCGTGTGGGACATGACACCCGGGATTGTCCCCAACGAGTTCCAGCTCCCGCCACGTACCAGCCCAGAGGAACAGATTCCAGAGGCAGAGGTAGAGGCGGAAGACAAGGTCGTCGTGGTCCAAGGCATGATTCACAAGCTCCACTTGCAACACTGGCCATAACCAACGTTCCACAACCTGATCCAAAGTTCGACAGACGTCTTTTGTGGACTTTAGATAGTGGAGCAGCTGTGCACGTTACCCACAGAAGGGAACTTTTCACAGAGATGGGCGAACCAGAGCCCGAGTATCGAGAACTGTATTCCTTCACCAACCACACTTGCAAGGTTATGGGAAAAGGAACTGTTTACATTGAAGAGCTCGATACACACATCCCTGATGTTTATTACATACCTTCAGCAACCAGTAATTTGCTTAGTCAAAGTCACTTGTCTAGAGAGTTAAAGTTCCAGGTTCACCACCTCGAAAAAGCAAGTTACTTAGTTAAAGATGGTGATATTGTTGCTGAAACCATGCTGATTGGTGGTGTTTATTACTTAAAGCCAAAGCCTAAAGGGCAAGCACAGGCAAGTATGCAAACTCCAAAAAGGCACAACGCAAACCCAGAGAGAGTTGTCCCAGAGAGAGAAAGCGTTACTGTGCCAAAGGCTCCTAAAGCCAACAAACAAAGAAAACAGAAACAGATTGCTCAAAGCAAGCCTGAGGGTCCTCATGAAACTGTTAATGTTGAGAATTCACTAACTGGTAAACCTTTGCATTCCAGGTGTATTCACAAGTGGCACAGAAGATTGGGGCATGCCAGTTTCCGTGTTCTTAGAAAGATGCCGGAGTTCGCAAAAGGTTTGGATCTAAAGGGGTGTAAGGTGTTTTTGGATTGTGCCGTTTGCAAAAAGGCTAAATCCAAGGCGGCTGCAATTCCCAAACACGCTACACGCCGGTCAACACGCATTTTTGATTTGGTACACACTGACATAGTGGGTCCTTTCCCACCAACACTTGGTGGCAGAAAGTATTTTTTAACAATTGTAGATAATCATTCTAGATATGGATTTGTATATCCTATGAGAGAGAAATCTGAGACCTTTCAGATCTTTAAAGACTTTGCAGCGTTTGTTTCTACACAATACCAAGTTCGCATCGCCAGAATCCAGAGTGACCGTGGTGCAGAATTCATGTCTCAGCGTTTCCAGGACTGGATGCGTAAGAATGGAATTCTTCATCAGACATCTGCTCCATATACACCGGCTCATAACGGAGTCGTAGAAAGAAGACAAGGGGTTCTACAAACCATGATGCGTTGTCTTCTAGAAGATGCCAATCTCAGTATCGCATACTGGGGTGAAGCAATCAAATATGCAAATTACATTGTCAACCGTACTTGGAGCAGTGTAATCAATCAAACTCCTTTCTACATGCTGTATGGCTACAAGCCTAATCTCAAGAACCTCCATATTTTTGGTTCATATGCTATGGTAAACACTCCTATAACTCAAGGACCAAAGAGACTAAGATTTATGGGTATTGATGATAATTCAAAATGGTACAAATTCATTGATACTAAACATGTGATTGTCATTTCACAATCTGCTAATTTTGAGGAAGACATTGACTGGTCCAGGATTCATTCCAATGATCCTGAAGTTTATTTTCCTAGAGATGGTGTTCCAGATGCCACGCAGCCTGATGACAATTCGCAGGCAGATATTCCTTCTACCAGTTCTTCACAACCTGATGTTCCGTCTTCTCAAGCCGCGGATGCTGATGCTAGCGACGAACGTGAGGATGAGGATGATGATGAAGAAGAAGAAGAAGACTGGTCTGTTGTTCCTAGACGCTCCAAGAGGGCCACAAAAGGAATCCCTCCACAACGTTATTCATGGCAACTGACAAAATCACCAGTACCTTTGATTTGCAACGTTACTCTTCCTCCAGAGACATTCACACAAATCAAACAGCTTCCTGATTCAGAACAAGACAAGTGGTATGATGCAATGCAGGATGAAATGGACAGTTTAAAGAAACTTAATGTATTCACACCTGCAAAACCTCCAGCAAACAAGAAAGTCATTGGCACCCGATGGGTCTACAGAATCAAGAAGAAACCGAATGGTGAGTCCTTATACAAAGCCAGACTGGTAGCTCAGGGTTTCGCTCAACGTTATCCTGAGGACTACACAAACACTTACTCACCAACAGTCAGAACTGAAAGTGTAAAAATTGCTTTAACCACTGCAACTATTCTTGGTTTAGAAGTTTTCCAATTTGATGTGGACACAGCTTATCTACATGCAGACCTAGATGAAGAGATCTACGTGAGAAGCCCTCCAGGATTCCGAAAGCAAGAAGGGGATACCTGGTTCCTGAACAAAAGTCTTTATGGTCTGAAACAGTCAGGTTTAATGTGGTATTTATGTCTTACTGACAAACTAAATTCAATGGGCTTTATTAAGTCCGAAACTGATGAATGCGTGTTCACAAAAAGATCTAACAATGCATATGAGATAATTCTTGTTTATGTTGATGATATTGTTTATATTGGTCCAAATAAGAAAATGAGTGAGATTTTTGCTAAAAGTTTGCAGAGATACTTCACACTAAAATCTTTAGGACACATTAGCACTTATTTAGGTGTTCAAATTGAAAAGACACAGAAGGGGTTTAGTCTTTCACAAGAGGAGAAAATTGACCACATTCTACATCATTGCAACATGAAAGATGCTAGCACAACAAAGACACCCATGCAAACAGATTTTCACAACTTAACACATGAACCAAGTCCTGAGTTCGAGGATCAAACACTTTATCGTTCAGTCATTGGTTCACTATTATACATTAGTAGTTGGACCAGACCTGACATCGCACTTAGTGTTAATCTTTTATCACGACAAGTAGGTAAGGCAACACAATTTCATTGGTCATGCATTAAGAAGTTGTTGAAATACCTAAAACACACTAAACACATGAAGTTATTGCTAGAACCAACACACACTGATCAACCAAAGCTGATTTGTTTTGCCGACGCCGACTGGGCGAGCGACAAGAAGTCACGCAAAAGCACTTCTGGTTACATGATGTTCCTAAATGGTTGTCCTGTTTACTGGCAAGTGAGAAAACAGAGTTTTGTTTCATGTTCATCTACTGAAGCTGAATATGCTTGTGTTTCAGATGCTTGTAATTCTCTAACGTGGTTTGATGCTTTGATCACAGATATCTGGACACGTCCGATTCGACCAATCACCGTGATGGAAGATAATGTATCTGTTGTTTATATTTCTGAGTCACATTTCACAGGTTCTAGGTCCAGACACATTGACATTCGTTATCAAAACACAAAGCAATTAGTTAAGCAAGGTTTTGTTAAATTGCAATATGTTTCTACACATGATCAGATTGCAGACATGCTTAACAAACCACTCGCCGCAAATCAACACGAGTATCTGCGAAAGAAGATGTGCCTTAATTGATGATTTGATGACGTCAGCCCAGACTAGCAAAAGAAGGGGTGTCACGATGTTAAAAAGTTTGCTAGGCCTGAACTGCCTAAACTGACACTCAAGAGTTAAACTAAGAAAGCTTTATTGCGCAGGTCATAAAACAAAAAAAGGTTCTTATCTGAAAGTGATTTATTGCGCACGCGTTTCACATTTCCAAATTCCTCTCTTCTTTGTTCGGCAGCCAACTTTGGCTAACGAAGCTTTTCATTATCAAAATGTAACCAATTAGTTATTTTCTGTTTTATTTTATTATTAAAGTTTGTTTATTAATTAGAATACTTTTAAAGACTTATTTTTCTCAATATCTCAAAAGATATGCAGAAGGAAATCAGCCACGGTTCATCGGTCTCTAACAGGGTGTTTTTTTCCCCTGACATGCTTTTCCCATAACCTGGGATAATATTGCCTGTTTGAAAATAATTGCTAAACTTGGATTCGGTGACACAAGTGACTGGGAAAAGAAGAAGAGGGTGTGAATAGCAAAGTTTGTGCCTGTGTAGTTTTCTGCCCGCTCCAGGATGGATGGGTAATATTTCACATGAGCAATGTGAAAAGACACATAGAATTGTTACATAAACTTGTGAAAAAAATATGGAACAATGAAACAAGTAAACGAAGATATGGCTAGTTTACAGCAGAAAATCCAGCATCAAACCATTCACTAAACAAGTATATTCTTATCACGTTTTATTATTTTACCTTGAACTTTGCTCATGCACACACACAAACACACACAGAGAGAGTATGTGTGAGGGTGTGAACATACTGTACATAAACACTACCCAAGGCAAGGTTTTTTGGCACAGATTTTGCAATATAATGAACAGCTTATTTTTAACATATTTCCAATTGGAATACAGTTACATAGTTATTAGAAAGAGGTTACACAAAATATATGTATTGCTGAAACTACCATAGAAAACCCATGTCGAGAAATGGGGGGGGGGTAGGAACCAATAGGAGAGATATTTATATAAGAATTATGAATTTTATAGATAAAATTCATGGGGGGGATAAGAAAATGAACAAAACGAAACTGATATCTGCTTTCGTATTGCTATCACCTTGACTTCTGAAGTTCTTTGATCATTCAGTCTAAGGAGCAAAATGTTGAAAGGATAAGGAAGTTAACCCTGAGTGCGCCCTCAAACAATTATTTCCTTTTTCCTCAAGCAAAGTATCTCTTTAGGTTTAGCTGGATTGGATAACTGGAGAGATGAAAGAAGCAACCTGAAATACAATAGAATATAATTCTTTATTGGCCAAGTGTGATTGCACACACAAGGAATTTGTCTTTGGTGCATATGTTCTCAGTGTACATAAAAGGAAAAAGAAAAAGATTATGAAAAATATATATTCATCAAGAATCATAAGACACCATACTTAGTGATAGTTATAGTTTACTAACAAGCAATCAAGTCATACTAGGAAACAAAGAGAACAATATAAATTGCAAAAAATACAAGCAATGTTGTTATAGTCATAAATGGGAGGAGATAGGTAATAGGAAGGTTGAGAAGAATAATAGTAATATAGTCTTAGTAAATAGTTTGACAGTATTGTGGAAATTAGTTGTTTAGCAGAGTGATGGCATGTGGGGAAAAACAGTCCTTGTGTCTAGTTGTTCTGATGTACAGTCCCTACAGCATCATTTTGAGGATAGAAATTGAAACAATTTATGACCTCATGATATGAGGAGTCTGTAGATATTTACACATATTTTCCCTCTTTTTGAATCGTGAATATACAGGTCCTGAGTGGAAGGCAGGTTGGTAGCAATTGGTTTTTCTGCACTTCTAATTATCCGTTGAAGTCTGTGTCTGTGTTGTTGGGTTGCAGAGCCAAACCAGACAGTTGCAGAGGTACAGATGACAGACTCAATAATTCCTATGTAGAACTGAATCAGCAGCTCTTTAGACAGTTTTAACTTTCTGAGTTGGCTCAGAAAGAATATTCTTTGTTGTGCTTTTTTATGACATTTTTGATTAAGACTTGAGATACAATAGAACCTAGAAACTTGAAGGTTTCTACTGTTGACACTTTATACTTTATTTATAGTCACAGACCAAAACATGACCACTACAAAAGAGACACAGCAGCCAGTCACCAAAAGCCCAACTAAGGGAGGTTACAGCTCTCTCCTCTAATGGTCACAGCTCTCAAGAAAAACCTGGAAACCTGAGAGATGATGTACAAGGAGACATCCCCAAGGCAATGCACAAACAAATCACAGCCATCAGGACCAGAAGGGATGATTTCAGGAAGAGACAGTAACCTAGATCTGTCCGCACTATACATAGGGCAAAATAGAAGGACATGCTCCGCGGTCTCAACCTCGGCTCTGTCACAAGGGCACAGCCGCTCATTAATCAGGAGCCTCTTGAAGCGACCATCCAGAAGTGCTGAGGGCAAGACATTGAAGCGAGTTAGGGAAAAAGCTCTTCTATACTTGATTCAACGAAACCAGTCATAATAGTAATATTGATTGTGGAAAAACTAGCTACATTATTGCTCAGGAGGCGTTTGCCTTAAAGAGATGTATATGCTAGCAGAAAAACCAACACACATGCCTTTATCATGGGGAAAAATATAGAAAATAATAATGGAATGAAGAGCTGCAAGAATATTTTAGCTAATGTAATCATAACTATTAGAGAGATTATTAGCTTAGAATTCTTATTCAGTTCTATAGTATTTTTCAACCTGAGCATTTTAAAGTTCCATGGATTTTAAGTCTCGACTGGAGAATTCTAGGAACTACAGTCCACAGGTTCTTAAAATTGCTGTAGCCAAGAAACAGTGCAATAGAAACAACGAAAAATGTAATATTGATCCTATGATAGCATTTTTTCCTGAAATCTTCAACCTTGGTTGCATCATTTTTTTTATTTTGAGTGGTGCTATTTATTTTCATCATTCCTCAGAGCAGATTGCCATGTATCAACGGAAAGCATCTGAACCAGCTGTCTTGATCGATTTAAATCATTTACCAAAGAAATGAACAGGCTGACATAGGTTACCCTGGTGCTTTTAAGCAATCCCTTATTTATTTTATTCACTCCAATTTTATCTGTGTTCCTGTGTCCTTTTCTAATTGGCATTTGAAAGTATCTCAGAAGTATTAATTTGAATATTTCCCATTAAAATACTGCCAAGAATGGAGAGTAAATGGAGAAAAGGGGAAAGAGACAGATTTCATAGTGCAAGTCAGTTGTATTTATTCTGTGTTCAGTCCCATACTGGGTGAAACATTAACTCTCTGTGTGTTCATCTTTTGTACAATTAGTTAAGAGTCGATTTTAGGGAATGTAATGTCCCTATTTCAGTGTATATATGAATAGCAGTATAGGGAACCTCTATGGCTGGCAATTTATTTCTTTTGTAGAGCATCAAATAATGCAACCCTATTTGAAGCATGATCAACTCGCCATTAGGAAAATGACTGCTGGCTTCTCAGCTAAAATAAGACAGCAATTGATAGCTTCAGTGACAAATCACAACACAATAATACTGATTCAGGAAGCAAAATTTGGAGCAATTGAATATGCTAACTCTGTTATCCACTCTGCTAAAGAGTCTAACAAGAACTAACAAAATCAAACACCAGCACTAGAAAAAGACACGTTTTCTTCCAGATTGATATATGCCATACTTCACCAGTCTGCCTCTCTTCAAAATATAAATGTATATAAATCTCGCATCAGAAATGACAATATATAATGATAATGCCTAAACCAGTGAGTGAGCATTTTGTTGCCAGACATGTACTGCCATTCACCTGAAAGAAGCAGCACTCAGCAAAAAAGAATTATTATCAGAATTGTATTGAATATACAATGAGGTTGACATTCATGAGAAGATATGCTACTATTTGAATTAAATAGAGATCACAACTTTTTATCACATAATGTTGTAAACCTTCATCCAACACAATGGCAATGTCTATGTCATTTTTCAAAAGGATTTTTAGAACAACTTTTGCTTATTACATTTCATTCATCTTCTCACTTACACAAACAAAAACATTTTTATGTTTAAAGTGAGACATTTGTTAAGTGCATTTTGCCCCAATTGATAAATTACCTGGTTGTTAAGTGAATCTTGCTTCCCCATTGACTTTGCTTGTCAAGAGGTCACAACATCTATCTATCTATCTATCTATCTATCTATCTATCTATCTATCTATCTATATCTATCTATCTATCATCTATCTATCTATCTATCATCTATCTTATTTGCCATCCTTCTCGTACTTCATGTAACCCTGAGCAACAGTTATGTCATACAAGTTGATAACTCTGCTACTTTGACAGTAGTATCTGGATCATTGCAATGCCTCCAAAAGAGAATATCTTACTAATAATACATATACATCCAGCAGTTGTTTATTTGCCAGAACAAACAGCCCATTTGAAGTCATTTTTTTTCCTTGAAATTGTTCCATGTAATGGACTTCCCAACCTTGTCCTTAATAGTCTCTTCAGACTTGAAGCTGAAGAAGGATGAAACATGGCATCTATTCCTAGAAGGTTCCCCCAATCCTTTCCATCAATGTAATTTCACAGCACTAAAGCAATCCTCTTTGATGTTGCCTTAATAAGCTGCAGATGGGTAAGTAAACAGCATCTGATATAGCATCAAAGCAGAAATTCCTTTGACACATTTTGATTAGAATCATTTTAAACAAAAGATGGAAAATAGTATTTAGTAGGAAAATAGTATTATTAAAACTTACGTAATTTAGCTCAAAGGGTTGCTACAAAGATAAAGAATGGTTTATATTTTAATCAGAGAACATTTGGGTACTTTATTCAAAAAAAAAGCACATACATTCTGTATGTCAAAAGAAAAATATTTATATCAATAAATCCAGTAAGGATTGCACATATTTGCTTCTCTTTCAGTGGAAGTTTTATAAAGACACAAATATTACAACATACAAATTATTTTTAGTTAAGTGTTCAAAATTATATGTATCTTCTTAGTTTTTGTTAATACTAAACAATTACTGCTTTATTTATTTTTAAGTAAATGAATTTGAACTTAAATAATATTGGAATGATTCTATACGAATAGATTTTAGAAATCCTAAACTGTCGAGATTTCCTAATTATCATTTATCCCATACCTGAATCTACAGAATACTTTATTACAATAAAAGAAACAATATGAAATTAAACAATAGAATAGAACAAATAGAGGGAAAATTAGATAGGTTGCGTGAACTTTTGCTTTTCCTGTAGTACACAAGCACAAAGGCAAGTTATTTTCATTTCATATTTAAACTCAGTTTCATTTGTCTGGCAAATAAAATAGAGTCAGGTTTTCTGTGGGTGGCAAGGAGGCTGTAGTTTGAAAAAATATAACAACAGTTGTATTGGTTTACAAACAATGGGAGCACACACATATCCAATAGGCAGGAGAAAATATCAGTGTTTGAAACTTCCCATGATATTTGAAATATCACCTAACTTTTTCACATTTACACTATACATTGTCACATGGTTGTCACATGGTTGTCACATTCTAACATAAGAATGTTTTACTGATATACTGCCGCTGAGCGACAATTTGTTTTGGAACCAATAATGTCACTGGGATGTTTGTTATACAAAAGTGTACAAACTGTTTTGCGTATTTACCTTTGTTAGCCAAACTTGAAAGCCTTGGGGAATATCTCAACAAATTTGTTAATTATCTCAAGCTGTATTCTGAATGGGAGACATTCTAGAAAAGTACCTATTAAAAACATTAACTTTGGATTTTAATTTACTTCTGCACTGAAGAGAATGAAGCATGACACCAATTCATTGCCTTCATAGGTATTCCTCAACTTATAACCCAAAATTTCTGTTGTTAAGTCAGATATTTGTTAGGTAAATTTTGCTGCATATTACAACCTTTCTTGCCTCAGTTGTTAAGGGAAGTACTGCAATTGATAAGCTCGTAACTTGATAGTTAAATGAATTTGCCTTCCTTACTCACTTGTGGGGTGCCACAGGGGTTGGTCCTCTCGCCCCTTCTGTTCAACGCATATGTGAAGCCGCTGGGGGAGATCATCCGTGGTTTTGGGGTTGAGTATCATCTGTACGCTGATGATACTCAGCTGTACATTTCCACCCCAAACCACCCCAACGAGGCTGTCGAAATGATGTCCCGGTGTTTGGAAGCCATCGGGGTCTGGATGGGGGACAACAGACTCAAGCTCAACCCCTCCAAGACTGAGTGGCTGTGGTTACCGGCACCTCGGTTCAGCCAGTTGACACCATCACTGGCCATAGGGGGCAAGCAATTGCCCCCTGTGGAACGGGCGCGCAATTTGGGCGTCCTCCTAGATGCCCGGCTGTCGATGGATGACCATATGGCAGCCGTGGCAAGGGGGGCGTTCCACCAGGTTTGCCTGGTGCGCCAATTGCGCCCCTTACTGGACCGGGATGCCCTACGCACGGTCACTCATGCGCTGGTGACGTCTCGTCTGGACTTCTGCAATGCCCTCTACATGGGGCTTCCCTTGGGACGCACCCGAAGACTACAGCTAGTCCAGAATGCAGCTGCGCGGGCCATCACGGGGAGTACTAGGTACTCCCACATAACACCTCTCCTGCGCGAGCTGCACTGGCTGCCTGTGGTTTTTCGGGTGCGTTTCAAGGTGTTGATCACCATCTTTAAAGCGCTCCATGGCACAGGACCTAGCTACTTGCGGGATCGCATCCTACCGCACACATCCCTGCGACCAATTCGCTCTCACAGGGAGGGACTCCTTCTGGTGCCGTCCACCAAGCAATGCCAACGGGCGGCGCCTAGGAGTAGAGCCTTCTCTGTGATGGGCCCAACCCTCTGGAATGACCTCCCCCCCGACATCAGAACCACCACCGACTTCCGCTCCTTCCGACAAAAACTAAAGACTCACCTGTTTCGACTAGCCGGCTTGGCCCACTCATAGTTTTATCTTACCTCCTGGCAGATATTTTAATTGGGAATTTCTAGGGTCATTATTTTAAATTTAACTTTTTGGGGTATTTTTAGGGGTTATTTTTAAATACTGTTTTTTAATTGCTTTACTTTATGATACAGTTTTTATAGCCTCCTCATTTAAGTATTTAAGTATCTGTGTATTTATGTATTTATTCTTATGTATTCCTTGTGTTTTAATTTGACTGTACACCGCCCCGAGTCCCTTTCGGGAGAGGGGGCGGTCTAGAAATTTAAAATAAAGTAAAGTAACTTATTAACATTGTTTGTCAGACGGTCACAAAAGGTGATCACATGACTTTGGGACACAGCAATAGTCATAAATATGAACCAATTGCCAAGTATCTGCATTTTGATCGGATGATCGTGGGGAAGCTGCAAAGATTGTAACAGTACCCTTGTAATTTTGAAGACGTTTGGTAGTACCATCATGGGCCAAACTTCAGAATTTAATATACATTATAGTTAATTTGGATTGGGTTACAATAATACAATACAATACAATAGTAGAGTTGGAAGGGACCTTGGAGGTCTTCTAGTCCAACCCCCTGCCTAGGCAGGAAACCCTATACCATTTCAGGCAAATGGCTATCCAACATCTTTTTAAAGACTTCCAGTGTTGAGCATTCACAACTTCTGGAGGCAAGCTGTTCCACTGATTAATTGTTCTAACTGTCAGGAAATTTCTCCTCAGTTCTAAGTTGCTTCTCTCCTTGATTAGTTTCCACCCATTGCTTCTTGTTCTACCCTCAGGTGCCTTGGAAAATAGTTTGACTCCCTCTTCTTTGTGGCAACCCCTGAGATATTGGAACACTGCTATCATGTCTCCCCTAGTCCTTCTTTCTCTTAAGCTAAACATACCCAGTTCCTGCAACCGTTCTTCATATGTTTAAGTCTCCAGTCCCCTAATCATCTTTGTTGCTCTTCTCTGCACTCTTTCTAGAGTCTCCACATCTTTTTTACATCGTGGCGACCAGAACTGAATGCAGTATTCCAAGTGTGGCCTTACCAAGGCATTATAAAGTGGCATCAATACTTCACGTGATCTTGATTCTATCCCTCTGTTGATGCAGCCTAGGACTGCGTTGGCTTTTTTGGCAGCTGCTGCACACTGCTGGCTCATATTTAAATGGTTGTCCACTAGGACTCCAAGATCCCTTTCACAGTTACTACTACTGAGCAAGGTACCACCTATACTGTACCTGTGCATTCCATTTTTGTTGCCTAAATGTAGAACCTTACTCTTTTCACCATTGAATTTCATTTTATTAGATAGTGCCCAATGTTCAAGTTTGTCAAGATCCTTCTGTATCTTAAGCCTATCTTCTGGAGTGTTGGCTATTCCTGCCAGCTTGGTGTCATCTGCAAATTTGATGAGTTCCCCATTTATTCCCTCATCCAAATCATTGATGAAGATGTTGAAGAGTAGTGGGCCTAAAACAGAGCCTTGGGGTACTCCACTGCATACTTCCCTCCATGTAGATGCAGTTCCATTGAGGACTACCTGTTGAGTGCGGTTGGTCAGCCAGTTACGAATCCATCTGGTGGTGATGCTGTCTAACCCACTTTTTTCTACTTTATCTAGTAGTAGGTTATGGTCTACCTTATCAAAAGCCTTACTGAAGTCCAAGTAAACTATATCAACGGCATTCCTCTGGTCCACTAATGTTGTCACATTATCAAAGAATGCAATAAGATTAGTCTGGCATGATCTGTTTTTGACAAATCCATGTTGGCTTTTGGCTATTTGCTTCTAGGTGTTCGCAAATTCGTTGCTTTATTATTTTTTCCATAATCTTTCCTGGTATTGAGGTAAGGCTGATAGGTCTGTAGTTTCCTGGATCTAATTTTTTCCCTTTTTTGAAGATGGGAACCACATCAGCTCTTTTCCAGTCCTCTGGTAGTTCCCCGGTGTTCCAGGATCTCTGAAAGATATAATTCAGTGGTTCTGAGATCTCGTCTGCTAGTTCCTTCAGAACCCTGGGGTGTAATCCATCTGGTCCTGGTGATTTGAACTCGTCTAGGGTAGACAGGTGCTCACTTACCATTTTCTTCCCTATTTCAATTTGTGTTCCTAATCTGATTTTTGTGGTGCTGCTTTTGATAGGTTGGACTGTTTTATCCCTTTGTGTAAAGACAGATGCAAAACATGAGTTAAATAGTTCTGCTTTCTCCCTGTTGCTTGTCACCTTCTTGCCACTTTCTCCTAGCAATGGACCAATTGTTTCCTTAACTTTTTTCTTGGTTTTAACATGTTGGAAGAAGCTTTTTTTGTTAATTTTTACTTTTGTGGCAAGCCTTTCTTCATTGTGAGCCTTAGCTTTCCTCACTTCATCTTTACAGGCTTGGGCTATTTGCTGATATTCTGCCTTAGTTATGTCCCCCTCCTTCCACTTTTTATACTTACCTTTTTTGTCTTTCAGTTTGTCAGATAGTTCTTTATGCAGCCATGCTGGTTTCTTTTGGGAGCTGTTATTTTTCTTCTTCATTGGTATTGTGCTAGACTCGGCTTTTGTAATCTCATTTTTCAAAATTTCCCAAGCTTCTTGAGTTGTTTTCCCCTTGAGGATTCTCATCCATGGAATTTTTCCCAAGCTCTCTCTAAGTTTATTGAAATTAGCTTTCTTAAAGTCCAAGACTCTAGTTTGACTTTGTTCTACTACTTGTGTTTGCATAATGTTGAATTCCAATATTGCATGGTCACTTGCCCCGAGGGTTCCTATGGCTTCAACACCTTCTATCAGTTCCTCTAGACTCTAGTTTGACTTTGTTCTACTACTTGTGTTTGCATAATGTTGAATTCCAATATTGCATGGTCACTTGCCCCGAGGGTTCCTATGGCTTCAACACCTTCTATCATTTCCTCTCTGTTAGTGAGAATTAAGTCCAATATGGCTGATCCCCTTGTTCCCTTCTCTACTTTTTGGAAAACAAAGTTGTCTGCTAGGTTTGTTAGGAACCTGTTGGATCTTCAACTTGGTGCAGAGTTTGTTTCCCAGTTATAAATAAATAAATAAATAAATTTAAATTTATTAGCCGCTCCCTTTCCAGACAGGACTCGGGGCGGCGTACAATGGAGTGTATAAAACATAAAACATGTATGCAAACACATAAACATACATATATACAGGACATACATGCACGGAGGAGGTAACAAATTACATCACATTGGACAATTAAAAGTCACCATTAAAATACCCCAATTGTAAAAACACAATTTAAATTTAAAAATTTAAAAGAACTGTCAGGAGGAGTAAGAAAAATTTACGGTTGAGCCAGGCCAGATAATTGAAAGAGGTGGGTCTTCAACTGTACACGGAAGGAGCGGAGATCGGAAGTAGTCCTGATGTCACGGGGGAGGTCATTCCATAGGGCTGGGCCCATCACAGAGAAGGCTCTGCTCCTGGGTGTCGCCCCCCGACACTGTTTGGCGGACGGCACCCGAAGAAGTCCCTCTCTGTGTGAGCGGATTGGTCGTAGGGATGTATGGGGCAGGATGCGATCCTGCATGTAACTAGGTCCTGTGCCATGAAGCGCTTTAAAGATCATAATCAAAACCTTGAAACGCACTCGGAAGACTACAGGAAGCCAGTGCAGCTCGCGCAGGAGAGGTGTTACAGTGGAGTATCTAGTCCTCCCCATAATCACCAACTGCAGTCTCCGAGTGCATCTCAAGGGAAGCCCCATGTAGAGAGCATTGCAGTAGTCCAGGCGAGACGTCACTAGCGCATGGGTGACTGTGCGTAGGGCATCCCGGTCCAATAAGGGGCGCAATTGGCGCATCAGGCGAACCTGATGGAACGCCCCCCTTGCCACGGCTGTTACATGGTCATCCATGGACAGCCGGGCATCTAGGAGGACGCCCAAATTGCGCACCTGTTCCATGGGGGCCAGTTGCACGCCCCCAATGGCCAGAGATGGAAGCAACTGGTTGAACCGGGAGGCCGGAAGCCACAGCCACTCCGTCTTGGAAGGGTTGAGTTTTAGTCGGTTGTCATCCATCCAGACCCGTACGGCCTCCAAACACCGGGACATCATTTCGACGGCCTCATTGGGGTGGTTCGGGGTGGAAATGTATAGCTGAGTATCATCAGCATACAGATGATATCCCACCCCAAAACCACGGATGATCTCGCCCAGCGGTTTCATGTAAGTGTTGAACAGGAGAGGCGAGAGCACCGACCCCTGAGGCACCCCACATGTGAGTGGCCTCCGGGTCGATCTCTGCTCCCCTGCCAACACACGTTGCGTCCGGTCAGAGAGGTAGGAGCCAAACCACCGTAGAACGGTGCCCCTGACTCCCAGCCCCTCTAGCCGGTGCAACAGGATACCATGGTCGATGGTATCGAACGCCGCCGAGAGATCTAATAGGACCAGGATAGAGGAACAGCCCCTATCTCTGGCCCTCCAGAGATCATCAACCAATGCGACCAAGGCCGTCTCCGTGCTGTGCCCGGGTCGGAAGCCAGACTGGCGCGGGTCTAGATAATCATTTTCCTCCAGGTGACGTGGGAACTGTTGTGCTACCACACTCTCTACAACCTTCGCTAAAAAAGGAAGGTTGGAGACTGGACGATAATTGACTAGGTCCATTGGGTCCAGGGAAGGCTTCTTGAGCAGGGGCCTCACCACCGCCTCTTTCAAGGCGGTCGGTAGAAGCCCCTCGCCCAACGAAGCGTTCACTAGGCCCAGGAGCCAGTCGCGTGTAACCTTCCAGGATGCCAGTACAAGCCAGGAGGGACACGGGTCCAATAAACATGTGGTAGGTCGCAGACGTCCACGCAACCTGTCCAAATCCTCGATGGCAACCGAGTCAAACTCCTCCCAAAGCGGTCCCTCAAGACTTGCCGCGGGCGTCTCAGCTGGACCACTGAAAGGGGCCCATCCCTTCCGGATTTGAGTGACTTTGTCCTGTAGATATTTCCCAAACTCCTCTGCTCTGCCCTGTAAAGGGGCTTCCCGCGATCTCTCAAACAAGAGAGAGCGAGTCACCCGAAACAGGGCGGCAGGGCGGTTATCTGCGGACGCAATAAGAGCGGCACAATATTGACGTTTGGCCGCTCTTAATGCCACAAGGTACGTCCTCAAATAGGCTCGTGCCTGTGCTCGGTCAAATTCGGAACGGGAGGATCTCCAACGACTCTCTAGGCGTCTCTTGTGGCGTTTCATCACCCTTAGCTCCTCGGTGAACCAAGGGGCCAGGGTGGTTCGTCGCCGCAGGAGAGGCCGCAAAGGCGCCACCCGGTCCAGGGCCCCGGTAGTCGCACTATTCCATGCGTCTACCAGGTCCTCCACTCGGGGGCGGGTCAGGTCCACAGGAGGTGGCCCAAGCTCCGTCTGGAACCTATCTGGTTCCATCAGGCGCTTGGGGCGGAACCATCTAATACCTTCCGGTTCCGCCTCCCCGCAGCGGGGTGTAGCACCGGGGAAGTCAAGCCCGAGAAGTGAGTGATCTGACCATGACAGGGGAGTAATAATTGGATCCCCTATTCCCAGATCACTCGTCCACTGGCCAGAGACAAAGACAAGGTCCAACTTGTGGCCTCCCTCGTGAGTAGGGCCCTGAATTAACTGGGTCAGGTCCATGGCTGTCATGGAAGCCATGAACTCCCGAACCCCCTCAGACGCTTCTCCCATCGACGGCAGATTAAAATCCCCCATCACTAAAAGTTTGGGGGTCTCAACCGCCACCGATGAGATCAGCTCGAGGAGTTCAGGCAGGGCCGCTGGTGTATAGCGAGGAGCCAGGTATACTATCAGCAGGCCCAACTGCCTCCCTGGGCCCCATCTCACGACGAGGGACTCACACCCGGATGTCTGTGGCACAGTGAACTCTCTCGGCTCCAAGTCTTCCCTTCAACCACACCTAGGTGCCTGGCTCCCCCATCCCTCCTGACCTGTTCCCCCCCCATCCCTATAACCCCTTACAACTTTTAAAAAACATTTAATTAAAAAACCCCTCAACGTGCGCTTCCTCCACCTCTCTGGGTTAATGAACCCGTCCTCAAGGTGGGCCCTCGAAAGGGCAGGAGGCCATAGCTGCGAGAGGGGGGACTCTCGTAGCTGTAGTAGGTCTAGCCTCGTGTATGACATAATTAGACAGGGCCAAGTTCATCAAGTGGGAGCTGTAGATGTTAATATGTATCAGCAGCCGCAGTTCCCACTAAGGGGATGGTCCTGGCAAGAGGATAGTCCAGGCAAGGGGATAGGCTGATGAAAATAGTCCATATCTGGATGGAAATGATGGCTGGTGGAAATATGATAAAGTAGCCAGCTGGTGGATAAAAGATTGCAGCTAAGAAGTAGTTCGTAATAGATGGTAAGTCATAATAGGCAGTAGGGCAGATAGCCCGTAGTAAGTAGGTGGTAAATGAGTGGGGGGGGGGGTAGTTGTGAGCACAGCAAAGCACTGGGTCTGACCTTCTGCATGGGCCTCTGATGTTCCAGGCCTCCGTTCCATGGCCTGCCTTAGTTGAAAATAGTCCTCTGTCCATTTGGCAACCCATAGGCGTTGTTATTGGGCCCGGGAGGGCTGCATTGGCCTCCCTGCGGCCTCCCTGCAGCCCTTCCATCATTCTTTCAACTCTCTACTTCCTCCGGCGCCTCAGGCCTCACTCTCCTTCCCTTCTTCCCTTCGGCGCCTTGGATCTCTCGGGCCTCCCTCGGGCCTTACATTCCTTCCCACAATCGCCGGCCAGTTTAGAGCTCAGCGATCCATAGCTCGTAATTTGGGCCGCTCGGCTCTCCTGGGTTGCCACCATCCCTCTAATGTCTCAGCCCAAAATCCGCCCAGTCACACAGTCACGCAGACCACACAGACCACCGCCGCTGTCCTCCGGCCTTCTCGCCCCCTCCAATCAAGTCTTTACCGCCACGCTGCTCCGCTGCTCCGCTGCCGCTGGCGCTCCATTGCTCTGCCGCTCCGACTCCGACTCAGAGAACGCCAGCCGCCATGCTGGTTTAAAACGCCAGCCGCCATGCCGCGACCGACTGGCGCGCTATCTTCCTCCTGTCCGGCTGCCCGGCCGACCCAATGGGCCAGCTTGGAGCCGGGCAGGGTGCCAGGATATTCGGCGCCAATAATCCCCGACCCTCAGGGTGGAAATGAGGGTCGGCAGCGTCCCGCCCGTCAAAAAGCCCTCCACATTTAGCGGAGCTCAGAGGCAGTCCTCCATTCCCTCCGGAAGCTCCTCCTCCATTTCCATTTGATGTCAGGGTAGTTAAAATCTCCCATTGCTATTGTGGTGTGCTTCCTACATACCTTAGTTAGCTGACTAGCAAAAAGTTCATCTACTTCCTCTGCTTGGTTGGGTGGCCTGTAGTATAGACCTATGGCAATGTCATTTCCCCCACAACCTTTAATATTCAATGGATGGCAACCGACTAAAACTCAACCCTTCCAAGACGGAGTGGCTGTGGCTTCCGGCCTCCCGGTTCAACCAGGTGCTTCCATCTCTGGCCATCGGGGGCGTCCAACTAGCCCCCATGGAACAGGTGCGCAATTTGGGCGTCCTCCTGGATACCCGGCTGTCCATGGATAACCATGTAACAGCCATGGCAAGGGGGGCGTTCCATCAGGTTCGCCTGATGCGCCAATTGCGCCCCTTATTGGACCGGGATGCCCTACGCACAGTCACCCATGCGCTAGTGACGTCTCGCCTGGATTACTGCAATGCTCTCTACATGGGGCTTCCCTTGAGATGCACTCGGAGACTACAATTGGTCCAGAACGCGGCCGCGCGGGTGATTATGGGGAGGACTAGATACTCCCCTGTAACACCTCTCCTGCGCGAGCTGCACTGGCTGCCTGTGGTCTACCGAGTGCGTTTCAAGGTTTTGATTATGATCTTTAAAGCGCTCCATGGCACAGGGCCTAGTTATATGCAGGATCGCATCCTGCCCCACACATCCCTACGACCAATTCGCTCACACAGAGAGGGACTTCTCCGGGTGCCGTCCGCCAAACAGTGCCGGGGGGCGACACCCAGGAGCAGAGCCTTCTCTGTGATGGGCCCAGCCCTATGGAATGACCTCCCCCGTGACATCAGGATGATTTCCGATCTCCGCTCCTTCCGTGTACAGCTGAAGACCCACCTCTTTCAATTATCCGGCCTGGCTCAATTGCAACCGTAATTTTCCCATTCCTCCAAACTGTTTTTAAATTGTTCTTAAATATTAATTTTATTGGGTTTTTACAATTGGGGTATTTTAAAACAGATTTTTAACTGTCTATTGATGTAATTTGCTTCCTCCTCCGTGTATGTATGTGTGTTGTGTATGTATGTACGTTGGGTGTTGTTATATATGTTTCATGTTATATGCTCCATTGTACGCCGCCCCGAGTCCTACTTGGAAAGGGAGCGGCTAATAAATCCAAATTTATTATTATTATTATTATTATTATTATTATTATTATTATTATTATTATTATTATTATTATTATTATTATTGACCCAAATGCATTCAAGATTGTTCTCATCATTGTTGTGCTCTATTTCTGTAGAGACGTAGTTATTTCTTATATATAGTGCAACTCCACCTCCTCTTTTATTTGGTCTATTTCTTTTAAATAATTTAAATCCTTCTAGCTGTATGTTCCATTTGTCGGTTTCATCCCATCAAGTTTCTGCAATGGCAATAATATCATATCTGCCCTCTTTTACTTGAATTTCTAATTCGCCCTGTTTATTCCTCATACTCTGTGCATTGGTGTATAGACATTTGAGTCCATTTTGATTGACCTTGTGTTTACTGTCTACATAACCTGTGTTATGCCTGACTGCCCCTATTTTCTTGCCACTTGTGTGATTCATGCACATGGTATGGCAATCACTATTAAATGCTTGGTTTTGCTTGACAGCAGGAGTGATAATCTTACCCACACATACATCTATGTTACATGCACTTATAACCCTATGGATTTTAGTTTGCTAAGGACAGAAATGTTTTGTATCTATTAATTCTCTGTCCCCGCTCTTCAGTTTAAATATTTATCAAGAAAATCTGTGAATTTAATGCTAAGTAACTCAGTCCCTTTCTTGGATGGGTGCAACCCATCTCTTTTGTACAGTTTTTCATTGGACCAGCTACAGGCATCATGACTAATAAAACCAAAGCCTTCCCTTTTACACCACTCCTTTAGCCAAACATTAAACTCTGCTACACGCTGGCCCTTCCCTTTTTGTTCCTTATATACAGGTAAAACCTCTGAAAAGATAAGCCTACAACCTATACTATTAAGTTCATACCCCAAGTTCTGGAAATCATTCTGCACAGAAAGTACATCTTTCTGGGACAGATCATTAGTGCCAAGATGTATAATAGCATCAACGTCACAGTCCTTACTTGCATTCTTGACTATCTTAAGAATACGTCTCTTGTCTCTGCTGGCAGTAGCACCTGGCAGACACTTGACCTCTTTTGAAACCTCCATAGCCTCTCCTAAATTTACATCCCTTACGATTGAATCACCAACCAGAAGGTGACTTCTCTTTCTACATACCTTGATCGTCTTCTGCGACTGATGTGTGATACCTGATTCCCCATTTTGCATTTCCGAAGAAGGTTCTTCGTTTTGGACCACGATCCCCTGCTTATTTGAGTCATCATTATCACAACTACCTTGATCTATCTCTTTAGTGTCCCCATTAAGGTCAGCAAGGGCACTATATCTGTTTTGCTGGGTCACAGCAAAAGCTTTGTGTTTATGGTTCACAGCTCTCAACCTGCCAGATCCCACGGTTGTCCAGTCTGCTCTTCTCCTGCAAGATCTTTGTGGCAGAGGGGGCTGATAGCATGGCATCGCCATAGAGTGGAACAGCTGAAGTAGAGACCTAGTTTCTGCTTGGAGAGCACTGATTACAGATTCTAGATAGGTAATCTGTCTATGTAGACTAGTAATTTGTTTACAAAGGGGACAGTATCCAAATTTGAAAAGAGTACTGCGAAAGACAGGTGCAAAACAGCTATTACATTGAACTAAGCTGGCCATTTTGAAATAAAATAAAATCACAATCTCAAGCACACTAATCCAGAATGTATTATTGCTATTTTGGTTTATAGATATATGATTTGTGCGCCTAACGGTGCGCGGGCCCCCACCTCTGTGACCTCTTTGTCTCTGTGACTCGCCCCCCTTCTATCCAGCAAGCTCCAATCCCAGCTTCAGGAAGGTTCAAATGATATGGAGTTTAAGGGCCCCCACCTCTGTGACCTCTTTGTCTCTGTGACTCACCCCCCTTCTATCCAGCAAGCTCCAATCCCAGCTTCAGGAAGGTTCAAATGATATGGAGTTTAAGGGCCCCCACCTCTGGGTTCAAAGATAAGCCTTATAAATAAAAATAAATACATCAGGAGGGTAATAAAAATTGAGGAATGTTCATTATTTGTTCATCCCAGTACTTAGCTTACAAAAGATTAAAGAGAATTGAACAGTTCAAGCATTAAAATAGGGTAGTTGAATTATAATTGCTCTAGAAGGGACAGAGGGAGGAAAAGGAAGGAATTGTTTTTTACTCATATTCATACATGCACACAAATATATGCATCACACATTTTTTTCAAATGTATGTCAAACTCATGAAAATTATACATGTAATTTATTATTTATTCCACAACTGCTTGAAGTTACAACAACACTGAACAGAGAGTACTAATGTCTGGTAGTGGACATTTTTGCCATTGCAGTGCACCCACAGTTACACTATCCAAATTCAGTGTGCACTTCGACTCACCCCACCTGTCTATCTATCTCATTCTCCATCTCTGCTGCTTTGATTGCCCTGCAATCTGTCACCTATCCTTGTTATACTCCCCACTTTCAGTTGACTGCTGCCATATTTTCCCCTTCATTGGCCAGCCAAAGAAGCTGCTAGTCCCTTAGAAGACCTCTGTATTACTCTCCTTAATGTAGATGCTAAAGAGGAGAGGTGATTTCTTCCACTTTTCCCTTTCCACCAGTCACGGGGGAGGGGGGGAGGGGGATGAACCACTGCAAAACTTGTCAGTCCCAACCCAGAAACCCAATAACTACTATGATTGATGGTGCACAAAGCCAACAAGAGATTGAGGAGGATTGGGACAGATATAATGTAGGCAACATTACCTCGTTATCATAAGTAACTAACCTAATTATATTTTCCCTGTCTTAGGAAAGGCAACATTTGTATATGGAAAATTCATCTGATCGGTTCAGCTATGATAATACTTTAGTTGTCACACAATCACACAAAGTTGTCTCTAAATCTTAAAAAAGTTCCATAATCCCCTTATCAAGAAAATAAAGGAAATGCATCAATTTACAAAAAAACTCTCGTGAGCTGATATATATGCATGGATGTATTTTTAGAAAGAAATAGTAGAAATAAATTGGAATATATCTACAAAAGTGGCAAAGATTAACAAGTTGACCATGTGTCTGTCTGCTCAGTCTAGTCTTCATTTTTGTTAAGCAACCTTTTCCCCCATCTTCATCATAGGCAATGTGTCAAGATGTCATTGGGCATAAATGGCATAAATTATGCAATTTATGTCAGTCAAGTGACACAAATGATGCAAACCAAATAATTGCACCATTCGTGAGACAATGTCACAGAATGCACAGAATAACATGCCTTGCAAATACCCACACTGTCAATTCTCCATTCTTTTTCTTTCAATCAAAAATAGAAGATGTCTTTAAATAGAAAATTGTGTTATCCAAAGTGGAACCCATTACCATCCCAATCCTATAAATCCAAAATGTACCTGAACTGTCATCCCAGTAAGCAATTAATGATGTAGAATCTGAATGGTCTAGAAGAGAAAAAATAAAGATTAAACATTGCTTTCATGAAAGGTCCACTTCAGGGCATGCATTTTATTTATATGTAGGTGGAAATTTTTATTCAATGCCTAAGCAGGTACTTCAATACTTAGTCATCACAAATCAAGTTCATGCTGTAGGAACCTTTATCTTCATTTTTCTGTGCACCAAAGTTCTTCCATTAATTATTGTAAGAAGCTGTAAGAACAGAAGCTGTAGAATACAAAGACATGACCTTCAAGTATCATGTTGCCAAGTGTCTCTGCCTTTGAAGATTGCCAGGAGATCATCCAGTGATTGTGAGTTATGGGTTGGTAAAGTCTTCTTTTTTAAGGGTTTCATTCTCTTTTCTATCATTACCATCATTTTTTCTCCTCCTCCTACTTTCTCCTACTTTTAATTATCTTCCTCCTCCTCCTCCTCCTCCTCCTCCTCCTCCTCCTCCTCCTCCTCCTTCTTCTCCTCCTCCTTCTTCTTCTTCCTCTTCTTCTACTACTACTATCACTTCGTCCCCCATCCTCCTGCTCCTCCTGCTGCTGCTGCTGCTGCTGCTGCTGCTGCTCCTCCTCCTCCTCCTCCTCCTCCTCCTCTTCCTCTTCTTCTTCTTCTTCTTCTTCTTCTTCGAAGGAAGAAGATGGAAATATGTATCTATACAACTGCAGCTTCCCATGTATGAAAAGCAGTAATTTGTATGTGCAGATGGGAATCATACAACCGGCATGCTTTAAACAATTAATGTTAATTAGTAGTTACTAATCTAACTAATAGTTTTTGAATTGGCCTGGTTGTTTTTGGGTGGTGATGACATAGTGGGATACATACTGTGTATACCAATATATATATATAACTGAAGAGAAAACTTTAGATATGATTTTGGCTAGCATTCCTAAAGCCAGGATGACAGGGTAGGTCTATTGTATTGAGGATTTTCAAAAAATACAACAATAGTGTCTTGCTTACTTTTTTTGCAGGGAGATGGTCTTAAATTATTTTAAATAAAATTCCTTCCCTACATATATTTTTGCCTGGCTGCATAGGCAGCAAAGTTTCTAAATACTAACTTGTTTGTTTGTAGTACTATTGGAAATCGTCATCTCTTTTTTTTAAACAAGCCAATAAGCTCTATGACACTATATTAAATGTACTTCATAGAGAGGGAAATTAATTGATATAATAGAAGTGATGACATATAATTTTAAATAAATGAACCTCTTCAAGTTCTTTCTAGGATTATAAAAATTATGTACCGTATGTACTAGTTTGCAAATATATCAACTGGCTATCGGCAGTGCTCTTTATTATGAATGTCTCGGTAGGTCAAAATACAGTACTTTAATAATATAAAACAGAAGAGATAAGTTTTTTTTTTTAATCATATGGAAACAGAGCTCTCAAATAATTGAAGCAGAAAAACCACCGATACAGTCTTTTATGGCTCTAATGGTAGCAAATTGTCAGTCAGTGGTCCATCAGAGTTTAAATTCATTCCATTAATTAGCTTAACATCACTTTATTCTAGTACATGAAAATAACAGATTAAAAAAATACTTCACTGCCTTTATATTTACATGAACAATAAAATTTCATTATTTTGTAGCAATGAATGTCCAAAATTGATGTTGGCAGCATCTGCTGTATTTCATTTCTGATTGGCCCATTAACTCAGATGGGCACAAGAAGGCTTATTTGCTTTCATAATCAAATCTATCATAAAAGCAGTCACCACTTGGGCAAATCCATATGTTACATTATTCAAACCTACATTAATTTGAACATATGTCTTACAACAGTTATGTTTCCAGGATTTGGGGCCAAATGGATCTTCATCATGGAAATGTCCTTTCACTTCAAGGGACCCTGTTTTGCTTTAGAGGGATGGAGGATTGTATTGACTGAACAGAAGCTTAAATTTCAGTTTGCAGCCAAGCCAATGCAAATTTTGTTTTTTCTGGGGGTTTTTCAGAAGTGGTATTCAGCTAGATTCAGCTCGGTTCACCCGAGCTGGTAATGGAAATTGTGGGTGGGCCTGCCCATCCGCCCCAGCTCTATGCCGTTCTATTTAAGCACATTTTCAAGCCGTACACATGTGTGCAAGTTGCATGAGCAATCAAAGCGCATGCATGGAAGGCCGAGCGCATGCATGGATAGGCCGTGTATGAGCGAAGCGAGCATGTGTGCACGTGCTCACATTTGTGAACTGGTAGGAAAAGTAAGTGAATACCCCTGGGTTCTTTCCAATAGCTGTGTACCCTTCCTCAATTATTACCTACTTCCCGAGGACAGTCTCTCAGCCATAAAAGAAGCAAATTCCGATAAATTTCAGACATAGAGAACCAACTATAGAGACTTACCTTTGCTTCTGCTGGAGCATTGGTCTTTCAAGACCAGAATACTTTAAAAGACTTGAATATGTATTACTCTATTATTTTAGCCCATCATTGTTGATTTGAGAAATATATGGTTCATTTGGTCTAAGAAAACAGTACTCCTGTGTTGAAATAAAACAGAGGAACATATTTTAGCAGACTGATCACCTAGCAAGCCAAGCATCTCGTCTCCTTACAAGCTATTCAAACTAGCAATAGGGGCATGCTTCCAATAAATTAAAGTGGCCAATGGGAATTTAGCAACTCATTTCCCTTGACTATGTCATTCCTATGATTCTCCCTGAGTTACCATATAGCAGTGTTCCAAAGTGTTGGCAACTTTAAGATGTTTAGGCTTCAACTCCTAGCATTAGCTAGCTAACATATTAACTGGAGGATTCTGTGATTAAATCCACACCAGAGGTGGGTTCCTACCAGTTCGGCCCGGTTTGGCCGAGTAGGTAGTAACCGGTTCTATCAGCGGCACTATAGGCACTGCTATCTTGTTTTTTGCTTCTGCACATGAGCAAAAACAATTTTTTCACTACTGCGCATGCACGCATAGTGCACATCAAGCAAGCAAGCGCCAGAAGTGCATCCCTGAGCGAACTGGCAGTAAAAGAATCCAGAACCCACCCCTGGCCCACACATCTTAAAGTTGCCAACATTGAGAATCACTCCCCTAGATTTTCTCCATGGAAATGTTCATGAATAAAACACTTTCATATGGAACCCCCAACACCAACTTCAGGCTGCTTCAGCAGTGGGATGCAGATAAGAAAGGGACACAGTTATAAGAACTTTTTTCTCAAAAATGTAGTAAAGCACCTTAATGCCATGACAAGCAGATTGTGAAGATGAGCCTATAATATCTGAAAAAATTGGATCCTATGCTGTCCATAGTTATGAAACTCTACTTCTTATTACCAAATGATTTAAACCTTCGCTCTTCAAAATTAATTCTGCAGGGTTAACTACAGGTAGTCCTTGACGTACAACAGTTCACTTAGTGACCTTTCAAATGGCAATGAAAAAAGTGACACAACAATTTCTTACATTTACAACCATTGCAGCATCCCCTATGGTCACGTATTCTAAATTCAGATGCTTGGCAACTGGAATGTATTTATGATATTTGCAGTGTCCTTGGAATCATGCAGAGGTGGTATTCAGCAGGTTCTGACCAGTTCTGGAGAACTGGTAGCAGAAATTTTGAATAGTTTGGAAAACCAGTAAATACCACCTCTGACTGGCCCCGCCCCATCTATTCTCTGCCTCCTGAGTCCCAGCTGATTGGGAGGGAATGGGGATTTTGCAGTATCCTTCCCCTGCCATGCCCACCAAGCCACACCCACAGAACCAGTAGTAAAAAAAATTGAATCCCACCACTGGAGTCATGTGATGACTTTTCTGAACTTCTGACAAGCAAAGTCAATGGAAAAGCAAGATTTTTTCCCACAAAAGTTTATACTAAAATAAAGGTTCCAAATTCTTTGCAGTTTCACTCCTAAATAAAAACTGTGGCTCCTCGAGATATTGATAAATTATAATTTTCACTGTTTATTTATAAAGTATAATGGGATTACTGCACTGAGAGTTTAATTTCAGCAATATCTGGAGAACAATAGAATTTAACCAGTACTTTTTTGGAGTACTTACTATCAATAATCAATTCCAGTCTAAGGGGGGAAAGTTTTACTGAACCTGTTTATCATAAAGGAATAAGTCTCTCCAGAAGATTAACACACACACAAACCCAAATCCACTAAAGGACCCAAAAGAAAGGTTAACCTTATTTCAAATAAATAAAGTAATGTCCTTGTAGAAGGTGACATTCAATATTCCTGCTGAGAACACAATGACAAATCCCCACGTAAGAGCTACAGTGATCTGAAATAAAGTAATTGTTTTAAGAATTGACGGGCATCGTCTTTTTTGTACCTATCCTAATATCATCTTCATATGAGCCTCATCATTTTATAATTTAGTGCATTATGTTCAAAATACTATAGTTAATCCGGATATTATTCTACAGAAAAAAATTCTAATTAAAAAATTCACCAATTCTTGTACTTTTAACAGAGTGATAGAGATTTTACCCAGGAAATTCTGTCATTCTGAGCTTTGTGGATGGAACGAAGCATCATTCCCTTTAGTAAATGTACCAGCTGTTAAGAGATTTAAAAATATTAAAATTGAATCTTTAAAAAATAAAGTGTGAATTTGAAATCCTGCTTATTATAAAATTTGATTAAATGACCAGTTCAATTGATAGGCAATTATGCTTCTGCAAACATATGTACAGGTAGTCCTCAACCTATAACCACAATTGAGTCCAAAATTTATGTTCCAAAGTGAGACATTTGTTAAGTGAATTTTGTCCCATTTTATGACCTTTCCTGCGCCAGTTGTTAAAAAATTTGTATTCTAAAAAGCTATCTTTTATTACCTTTGTGGGAGAGAATGCCTTAAAAATTGCAAAAAAAAATTCTGAAATTTTCTATTTGTCTCCCGTGCCTTCTCATTTCTTGGGACAAAGACATCTCCACTGTGCTGGAGGATGGGCACTTTCTTTCCCGATTCAATGTTTGAATTTACTTAAGTTCTATTTTAGTACCAGCTAAATATAAAATAGCAAGAACAGACCTCAATTTTATCAAGAAAATTTATAAGAAATAATAAAGTACAATTATGGATTTCTATCAAGGTTATAAGTTAACGACTTGTTTTTAAGTACTTGAATATCTTGTACATTCCTTCATTATTCTATGGCAGTGATGGCGAACCTTTTTTGGCTCGCGTGCCTAAAGGGGGGAGCGCAGGGGGGTCATGCGCAGGCATGCCACACCCATAATGCAATGCTCAATCCCCAGCATGCATGTGCTCATGACCACCCCCCGTTTTTTGCATGCTTTTTTCACCCTCCCCAGGCTCCAGAGGCTTTATAGGAGCCTGGGGAGGGAGAAAACAGCCTCCCCTGCCCCCACCGAGGCCCTCCGGAGGCTTCAGGAGAGCGCAAAAAACTGGTCCTATGGGCAAACCCAAAGTTTGCGACTTTGTTTTTGTCGGTAAGCTGTTTTCCGTCCTCTGGAGTCTTCGGGGACGATGAAAAATGACCATACGAGCAAACCGGAAGTTCCAAACTTCTGGTTTGCCCGTAGGGGCGGTTTTTAGTGCTCCGGGAGCTTCAGGAAAGCTCCTGAAGTCTCCAGAAGGCCTCCGGGGGGCAGGGGAGACTGTTTATGCCCTCCCCAGGCTCCTATAAAGCCTCTGCAGCCTGGGGAGGGCGAAAAATGGCCTAAAAAAGGCTGAAGTCAGCTGGCTAGTGAGCACATGTGCGCTGGCCAGCTGACAGGGCAATACCTCATGTGCCCTGACAAATGGCTTCGTGTTCCACCTTTGGCACGCGTGCCATAGGTTCGCCATCCCGGTTCTATGGGATCATTTGTTATATGGCCTTTGGAATTTTTGCATTAACAACCATAATTACAGAAAATTATATCTGCAAAAAGAAAGAGGGTTGATATAATTTGTGCCACACTTGGTTCTTTATTTATAGTCTTTTTAATAAAACATACTTGCTTGTTTTGTGAAGAATGCCTTCTCAGTTCACTAAACATTATCATTCTTAAACTATACAGAATATTTTATTGATAAGGTGTCAAGAATCATTTAGAGCCATTTATATTCACTGAAGCAATCTGTAAATGTTGCATGTTGATGATATGGGTTTACATATTCAATTAGAAATAGCAATGACACAAGCACACTTGCTGATTTGATGTTGCTCCACCTAATAGTTTGCCAAAGAGATCCTTTCTCATAGATTCTATCATGTGGAAACAGACATAATTGGTCAGGCAGTGTGGCTTTATATACTCCCTTGCACTGCTAAACAGATTTCTGCTACCAATGGACCAGTCCAGTCTCAGCTCATTTATCTCCCAGCTCCTGTTTTCCTGCTGTAGTGACATATTAGCCTGACATGGCCAAGAAGTTTTAAGTGCAGTAATCATGGATGCCTGGATAGAGTAGGTTTGAAGTAGAGCAAAAGCATAAAAGAAGCGGTTGATTTCCCCAGGCTCATGGTCCTCGGGGATTTCAATCTGCCTTCCATTGGTGACACATCTGAGTCAGCTCAGGAGTTCATGGCTTCCATGACAGCTATGGGACTAACTCAGTTAATTCAAGACCCCACCCATAATGGGGGACACACGCTCGATCTGATTTTTGTCTCTGGGCGGTGGATGAATGATCTAGATTTAGGGGATATTTCTATTCAACCCTTGTCATGGTCCGATCATTTCCTCATCAGGCTTGACTTCCATACCGCTACCCCTCGCTGCAGGGAGGTGGAACCGACGGATGACTATTTTGGATTATATTTTATTACATTTGGATAAACTGGGCGGATTGTCTTCCTTTTGATGTTACAAAAGCATATTTATTCTTGGATTTATATCCCATCTTTGCCTCCGTTCATAATAATAATAATAATAATAATAATAATAATAATAATAATAATAATAATAATAATAATAACAACAACAACAATAATAACAATAATAACAATAACAACAATAATAACAACAATAATAACAACAATAATAACAATAATAATAATAATAATAATAATAATAATAATAATAATAATAATAATAATAATAATAATAATAATAATAATAAAATTTTATTTGTTAGCCGCACCCTCTCCCGAAGGACTCGGGGCGGCGTACAATAAAAACACATAAAATACAAATATGGACAATACATACATAAAATATAGACGTATACATGGAGGAGGTGGACAGATGAATGGAAACAATTAAAATCGCAATTTAAAATCCCCTAAGTAAAATTATAAAATAAAAAACCCGTCAGGAGCGATAAGATCAAACTATGGTTGAGCCAGGCCAGCTACTTGGAATAGGTGGGTCTTGAGCTTTACACGGAAGGAGCGGAGGTCAGAGGTAGTCCTAATATCCGGAGGGAGGTCATTCCATAGGGCTGGGCCCGCCACAGAGAAGGCTCTGCTCCTAGGCGCCGCCCCTCGGCACTGTCTGGTGGACGGCACCTGGAGAAGTCCCTCTCTGTGCGAGCGGATTGGTCGCAGGGATGTATGGGGCAGAATACGATCCCGCAAGTAGCTAGGTCCTGAGCCATGGAGCGCTTTAAAGATCGTTATCAAGACCTTGAAACGCACCCGATAGACCACAGGAAGCCAGTGCAGCTTGCGCAGGAAAGGTGTCACATGGGAGTACCTTGTACTCCCCATAATTACCCGCGCGGCCACATTCTGGACCAACTATAGTCTCCGAGTGCATTTCAAGGGAAGCCCCATGTAGAGAGCGTTACAGTAGTCCAGGCGAGACGTCACCAGCGCATGAGTGACTGTGCGTAATGCGTCCCGGTCCAGTAGGGGGCGCAATTGGCGCACCAGGCGAACCTGGTGGAACGCCCCCCTTGCCACGGCTGTCACATGATCATCTATGGACAGCCGGGCATCCAGGAGGACGCCCAAATTGCGCGCCCGCTCCACGGGGGCAAGTTGTACGCCCCCGATGGCCAGGGATGGAATTAACTGGCTGAACCGGGGAGCCGGCACCCACAGCCACTCCGTCTTGGAGGGGTTGAGCTTGAGTCGGTTGTCATCCATCCAGACCCGTACAGCTTCCACACACCGGGACATCACTTCGACGGCTTCATTGGGGTGGTTCGGGGTCGAAATGTACAGCTGAGTATCATCAGCGTACAGATAATATCCCACCCCGAAACCACGGATGATCTCACCCAGCAGCTTCATGTATGTGTTGAACAGGAGTGGCGAGAGGACCGACCCCTGTGGCACCCCACAAGTAAGGGGGCTTAGGGTCAACCTCTGCTCCCTTGCCAACACACGTTGCGTCCGGCCGGAAAGGTAGGAGCCGAACCACCGCAAAACGGTGCCCCGGACCCCCAACCCCTCCAGTCGGCGCAACAGGATATCATGGTCGATGGTATCAAAAGCCGCCGAGAGGTCTAATAGGACCAGGATAGAGGAACAACCCCTATCTCTGGCCCTCCAGAGATCATCCACCAACGCGACCAAGGCCGTCTCTGTGCTATGCCCGGGGCGAAAGCCGGACTGGCGCGGGTCTAGATAGTCATTTTCCTCCAGATGTCGTGGAAACTGATAAGCCACCACACTCTCTACAACCTTCGCCAAAAAGGGAAGGTTGGAGACAGGACGATAATTGGCCAGCTCCGTAGGGTCCAGGGAAGGCTTCTTGAGCAAGGGTCTCACCACCGCCTCTTTCAAGGCGGCCGGAAGAGACCCTATGCTAATTTTATTGCCAAAACAAAATCAGGCAGAGATAGTGATTGGTTTAGAATATCAGGTAGATAAGGCAGGCTGTCTTGATATCTACCAATATGTTTCCTTAGACTAGGCCAAAGACATTTCATGATTTTCCATGGAGGCACTTGAATTTTTATTTCCTTGGTTCTAAGGCAGCATCCTAATGTCAGCAATCATTTGACTAATAAGGTAAAATACTGTAGAATATAATTCCTGGTGCCTAAAGGTTTAGATAGGTATTTCTTGCAACAGAGCTACAAAGCCTTTTTTGGAGAGAAAAAGAAGCAACTGTGCTGTAGTGCTACCATGTTTCCCTGAAAATAAGATCCAACCAGAAAATAACTCCTAGCATGATTTTTACGGATGCTCATAATATAAGCCCTACCCCAAAATAAGCCCCAGTTAAGATTGTGAGCCAGATGGATGCATTTAGTACCATTTCCCCCCAAAATAAGATCTAACTGCAAGTTTGAAGTCAGCCCTCCAAAGTAGAATACTCAGAAAACACAAGCAGATAAGCACAACCAGATAATTCTACTTTATTGTAAAACTACATTAACAGAATCTAAGAAATCTGAAAATTTTGAGGTGTTTTTTTTTAACTCTAACCCATTGCCCCTATCTCACATACTGGATTTTTTTCAGTTGCTTCTTCTTTCCGAGGGGTACCAAATTCCAAGCCTGCTTGCTTGCCTTCTTTATCCTCTTTTTTTTTTTTAGCAAGAAAAGATTTATCTAAGGTCAGAAGTTGAATTGGTGTAATTCAGGGCATCATATTGTCCTTAATGCACTAGCTGTTAAAAATTGAAACCAACTGTATGTCTTGAATCTCAAACAGTAGCCCAAGGATACTGTAAGAACTATGCAAAATCAATATTATGAGTTGTAAGCTCACCAGCTTTCAATAATCTTATTCCATAATAGTCTTTTGTGATTTCCCAACAAAATGACACTGATCATTCTGTATAATAGGAATTGTACCTAAAGCATATCAGAATATATTAATTGGGAGAATACATGAAACAGTAGGAAAGGGGAAGTTCTTGAAGCTTTCCTGTGAGCTCTCTCTCTCCACTTCTCTTCTTTCTATACACCAATGACTGCATCTCAAAAGATCCCTCCATGAAAGAACGGAAGTTTGCAGATGATACAACGGTGATTTGTCTCATTTGAGATGATGGACAATGTATTAAGTAGAATAACTGTTAATGGTTGAAACTAGCTGTACATAATGTGAATATATGATCACCCCGACTCCGTGGCATTGCAGTGTTTTAAATGTAAAAACAATAAAAATATATATATAAAGGTTTCCCACCCTTCTAGATGTATAGATTTCAACTGCCCTAATTTAAGGCAATGATCACTTTGGCTGACGAGTTCTATATTTCTGAAAATTGCCAAGATTCAGGAAATACTGATTTAGAACACTCCGACCCCGACTATATATATATATATATATATATATATATATATATATATATATATATATATATATATATATATATATATATATATATATATATATATATATATATATATATATATATATATATATATATATATATATATATATATATATATATATATATATATATATATATATATATATATATATATATATATATATATATATATATATATATATATATATATATAAATATATATATATAAATATATAAATATAAATATAAATATAAATATAAATATAAATATAAATATAAATATATATAGTTTTTACATTTAAAACAATACAATGCCGCGGAGTCGGGGTCGGAGTGTTCTAAATCAGTATTTCCTGAATCTTGGCAATTATATATATATATATATGAGATGATGACAAATCTGCATATAAAGCTGTCAGGTTTGAAGACCCTTGGGGTTTTTTTCTAAAGGGTTAGGGGTGCAAGGGTCTTGTAACTTGACAGCTTTAAGACTTGTGTGCTTCAAATGCCAGAGTTTCTGAGCCAACATTTTGGTTGCTAAGCAGGAGCGTTGTTAAGTGATACTGGTATTATATAACACTTTTAATTAAGCGGGTACCTTGAAGAAACATAACTTTGAGTTTCAAATAATACTGATTTCGTTGTTGTCTTAGGTGACATCTGTGAAAAAAATTCAGGTGCTCAGGCATGAAAATGTGCCGCTTAAACACTATACTTTTCTGCTCACATTGAAAAAAAATTAGAGGGAACATTGGAAACCACTGTAGTTAGAACACATATCTAATAGAGACCTTCAAGTTTCTATGTTCTATCATATTTCAAGACTTAAAATAGACACCTAATATCAAAAAACTTCATCAAAAAAGCACAATAAAGAATGTTCTTTCTGAGCCAACTCAGAAAGCTAAAACTGCCCAAGGAACTGCTGATTCAGCTCTACGGAGGAATTATTGAGTCTGTCATCTGCACCTCCATAACTGTCTGGTTTGGCTCTGCAATCAAACAAGAACAGACACAGACTTCAATGGATAATTAGAAGTGCAGAAAAAACAATTGCCTTCCATTGATGCCCCGTATACTTCACGTGTCAAAAAGAGGGAAAATATGTGAAAATATCTACAGACCCCTCACATCATGATCATAAATTTTCAACCTCTACCCTCAAAATGACGCTATAGGGTACCGCAAACAAGAACAACTAGACACAAGGACAGTTTCCCCCCGAATACCATCACTCTGCTAAACAACTAATCCCCACAACACTGTCAAATTATTTACTAAGACTGTATTACTATTATTCTTCTCATCCTTCCTAGTACCTGTCTCATCCCACTTATGATTATAACCTTGTTGCTTGAACGATTTATATTGTTTTATTCGTTTCCTAGTTTAATTTGATTGCTTATTTAGTAATCTATGTCTATCACTAAGTGTTGTATCTTATGATTCTTGACGAATGTATCTTGTCTTTTTATTTACATTGAGACCATATGAACCAAAGACAATTTCCTTGTGTGTCCAATCACACTTGGCCAAAAAAGAATTCTATTCTATTCTAATTGCACTATGTCTGAATTTCCAAAATAGAAAATCCTTATATTCTTAACACTCAGAATCTTCCTTCCTTTACAGTGTATCTGAGTTATATAATAGAGTTTCATTAAGTCCCAGGTTTGTCTTCTCTAAGAGTGAGAACTTTATCTGGTAATGTGAAGAATTAGTCATGGCAAGAAGAGCCAAAATTCAATTCTTCTGGAAATGATAAAGGTCAGTGAGACTTGCTTGTGAGGTCACACATATAAACCATTCAATATTGTGTGGCAATAAAATTCATTTCTACAAAGATTGACCAAAAGTAGGATTTTAGATTAAACCTTTATTTGGCTAAATTTTAATATCACATTTCTTGAACTCACTGTACAGCGGCAGAATGAATAAAATTGAAAGTAGTTTGATTTGGCCAATATTTTTCTGCTCTTTATTTTTTAAAAATGGGCAACCTCCTTCCAAACAATAAAAAAATACAGAGTCGAAACAGTAATAACTAACAACACATAATAGCCTAAATAAAGTAAACTGGCCACCCGCCCTGGCTCTATTTCATCCTATTTATGGACTTTTTTTAACAAATCGTATGCGCGGAAGGCCTTGCGCATGCACAGACACATTTGCGAACCCAGTAAGGAAGGTAAGTGAAAACCACCCCTGAAGAGAATGGAATATTCATTAGAATGTAATTAATTAATCTGGATACAAATCTGTTAAGCATTCATGGTTGGATTTTCTGTACAAACACACATTTCCATAGATGGAAACAATCAATTAGGAAAACATATTAATCTAATATAATACTATAGAAACTGAAAAGAACAATAAACTAGTGTGTTAATTAAATTTCTAATTTCTTCAAACAATTTTATCCCCAAACACTGACAAACGTAGCATTATCACCTAAGATAATAATCATCAGGCAGTCTTATGAATTGAGCTGCTGGTATAAAATTTCAAAACTAGAACTATGATCTGGACATTATCATTTTAATCCTAGATGTTGGAAGAACATTTGCATGAGACAGCTGGCAGCGGGTGCCCTACTGAAATATTAGGAAATTAGCCTACACAGATGGAAGAAAACTTTAAAGGCTAAAATCCTGGAATGCAGTTGACTAGATAGTTTTGTGCCTTTCACAGTTCTCACTTTCAAATGAGAGATATCTTTCTGGTAGATTTGAACTTGAATTTAAAAAGAGAGAGAGCAGCACTATCTAGAATTTCAGAATAAGAAAACATATAAATTGAAATACATACAGATCATGTTTATTTGGAAACCAGCTGCTAATTTACTTTGTACAATAAATATTTGTGCTTACCATGAATGCTGTTGAAAAATCTTGCATTAAGGATACAACCAGTTAAGTATGAGCCAACAATTTGCTGCAGCTGCCAAAATAACCAATGCAGTTCTAAGTTGCAGCAACAAAGGGATTTCATCAAAATCATGTGAAGTGCTTTATGCTGCACTGATAAGACCATATTTGGAATACTGCATCTTATTTTAGTCACTACAATACAAAGAGGTGTTAAACTCTAGAAAGAGTTCAGAGAAGAGCAATAAAGATTACAGGCCTGGGGACTAAAGCATATGAACAGTGGCTATGGGGATTGGGTATGCCTAGTCTAAGAAAGATAAGTATTAGAAGTGACATGATAAGAGTCTTCCAATTTCTGAGGGACTGTAACAGAGAAGAGGAGGATAATTTATTCTCCAAAGTACCTGAGGACAGTTGGAAACTTATCAAAGAGAAATCCAAACTAGAACTAAGGAGAAATTTGCTGGCTGTGAAAACAAATGATCAGTGGAACAGTTTGCCTTCAGAAGTTGTGGATGCTCCATCCTTAAGAGGAGACTGGATAATCATTTTATCAGAATAGTGTAGAGTCTCCTGTTTGAGCAGAGGTTGGAAAATAAGACATCCAAGGTCCCTTCCAACTCTATTATTCTTTGTTTATGCATTTTAACATCAGAGTACAAAACAGTATATGCTAATTATTATGTTGGCAATTTTTAAAACAAGAATAATAATATATGATAATAGGCTATCAGAATAAACTTGGGAGACAGGAGGAAGAGCCACAGTCAGAGCAATGGTTAGATAAAAAATATCACAGTCTACAGAAGGAATAGCAATGGAGAAAACATCTCATGAAGAACCATCTCTGGTTGTCTGGAAAATAAAGGCAGGGAAGAGGAGAAGGGCTTTCAGGCTTGTAAGATTTTTTTACTGTAATGCACTGCATTCATGAGTGGGCTGCTATGGGTTTGCCTGAGTTTGGAGAACCCGTAGCCAATGTTATGTCCAGTTCAGAGAACCTCCAAATCCCACCCCTGGCTGGCCCCTCCCCTCCCAGGAGTCTGAACACAGCCAGTTTTGGATGTGAGGTAAGTGCAGGGTCTGCATGGAGGCCTGGGTAGGGGGGGAAAGGGCCTCCCGGAAGGCCTCCAAAGCACGGGGGAGGTAGTTTTCACCCTCCCAGAAGCTCAAGGAAAGTCTCCAGAGCCCGGGGAAGGGGAAAACATCCCCCCCTCAACTGTGGTGCAGGAAGCCAACTATAACATACCCACCATGGCCACGGCCATGCCCACTAAACAACCAGGCAGAGAATCCATTGCTGAAATTTTTGACGTCCATCCTTTACTGCATTGTAATGTTACCATAAAAGTGTGTTAGTACACATGATTTTTGTTTCACGTTTAGATTATTTCAAAGGGCTAAAAGCTGCCTAACAGGCTTTTAAATTCATATTATATTATTTTTATCTCTGAATACATGAAGATCAGGATGAGACCTGAAAAACAAGCTTACTTCTGTTTTAAAAAGCAACATATTTATATTAGTCAATATATATAATATCAGATCTCTGGGATTTCCAGGGATCAAGCATTTTGGCTTGGAATTCTTGGATTTGCCAAATCTGGAGGGCACCAAGCTGACCAGGACTGACCTAGTGATATTTTTTCAATTCTATCTACATATGTATGACAAAGCAGGAAGGAAGTTTCTTATCATAGGCATAAATCATTGGGATATTCTTTGGGAGAGCTGTGAGAAAGAGACTGCAAATACCTCAGACATGCTTTAATTTCAATGGAGCCACATTAGTCCAGCAGTTATAAATAATCTGCATTTTTCCTGTCCAGTAAAGACTTTAGGCTAGGGCACTGGTGAATATAAATCATGATGTGTAGCTTAAAAGAACCTTACAGTAACAACAACAAATATATATGTGACATATATCATAAAGGATTTTCAAAACAATATAACCAAGTTGTACTTTGTCTCATTTAGAAGTACAGATGAAATATACAATTGTACATAGAAGAAAAAAAAGAAGAATAAAGCACTTAATAGTTAAACAAAGCCTTGGTAATAACACATAATTTTCAAAGAAATGTTTAACAAAATAATAGTTATAAGTTATAAGCCTTAGTTTTAGGCTTATAAGAACCACTCTTTCAGGGAGATGCAACTCTGTAATTGAGATCTTTTGCATTAAAGAAATCAAGAATTTCATGTTCATCCAGAATTAACAACGGTATCCACCAACTTTTGTGCAGGCAACCACTTGGCTCAATATAACAACTCCTGTTGACACAGTATTGGCATTTGCAATATTTGTTTCCATTGTAAAGGCTGAACAACTTGTTGAATGAAGACTGAAGGTGCTTATTTCTTGATCCAATTAGCTCTCTTCTTGAATGAGAAAAATTGATAGGAAAATTTAAAAGTCTGGACAAACCCAAGATATTTGTTTAGTCAAACATTACATTCCACAAAATATTCTGCACTTTGAAACCATGTAAAAACAATAGTTAGAATGTGTTGTTACATAACTATATATATTTCATATATATATATATTTCATATATATATATGAAACTAAGAACATTGAATGTCTGGAGTGGGGTAAAAAAAAGCCCGCAAGTAATTATAACTCTAAAAGAAAAGTAATATTTAATAAGAAACCTATACAATTTAAACTCTGTCAAAATAGGCATATCAGAAACTAACAGTTCAATTAATCACAGTACAGAATCACTTCCAGGCATTGTTAGATTTCTTAAAGAGAGAGGATGATGAGCCATGGTGGTGCATTGGTTAGAATGCAGGCTACTTCGGTTGATTGCTGGCTGCCTGCAGTTTGGCAGTTTGAGTCTCATCAGCTCAAGGTTGACTCAGCCTTCCATCCTTCCAAGGTCGGTAAAGTGAGGGCCCAGACTGTTGGGTGACTTAATATGCTGACTCTGCACACCACTTAGAGCATGGGTGGTAAATTCCCAGCATCACATTATTGTCACATAACGTTTGTGAGTTTTTTCACTTCTCGGAGCTGGGATGGATGTGGCCTTCATTTGATGCCAGTTTGCCATCCCTGACTTAAAGAAAGCTATAAAGTACTGTGAAGTGATATATATCTAAGTGCTATTACTATTGCCATTGCAATCTATACCTACATAAATTTCCTAACTTGATGCCTTCTAGCTTTGTTGGACTTCAACTCCCATAACACCTTCTCCGTTCAGCTGAAGTCTGCCTAAATACCACTGAATTAGCAAAGCCTGCTAATAATCTCATTGAAAATGGGAATTTATAGATCATCTGACTTCTTAATACATGGATGCATCCTACACGTTTTGGAACTCTGAAGCCTATATGTTTATCCCATGTGAATGCTAGAAGAAAGGATTGAGGATGCACATATCATTAAGTGTGGTCACGGATGAAATCTCCTAGATAATTTCCACATATTTTAATCCATATTTCTACATATTTTAAGAATAGTCTTTATTATCTGTATCCCACCTTTGGCTCTTGATTAGAAAAGGTTTATGGTGGTCCCATTTTCAAGGTATTTTAGTTCATTTTCCAACTACTACAACCTTTCCAACTCTACTATTGTATTGTATTGTACTATTACATTGTGCCATCCATTATTTCTTTTTTTTTTTATCTCAGCCCTCCTGATGGGATCTGTGAAATTGTCTATAAGTTAGTCTTTTTCTAATATTTCCTGCAACTTTATGCATACCACACACTTAGGCAATTAGATACAGCAAGAATAATGGTAATAATGATAAAAAAACTACACAGGTAATCAGCAACTTATGACCACAAATGAGCCCAAAATTTCTGTCCGTAACTGAAACATTTGTTAAGTGAGCTTTGCCTATTTTACGATTTTTCTTGGCACCGTTGTTAAGTGAACCACTGCGGGTGGTAAGTTAGTAACACAGTTGTTGTGAAACTGGTTGACTTTGCTTGTCAAAAGATCATAACCCCTGGACAGTACAACCATCATAAATACGAGTTAGTTGCCAAGCATTTAAAATGTGATCATGTGACCATGGGGATGCTGCGCTATAAGTGTGAAACGGTCACTTTTTTCAGTGACATTGTAACTTTGAACCGTCACTAAATGAACTGTTCTAAGTCAAGGACTACTTTTACAGTAGACCAGCACTTCAAACTTTATTAAATATAGTTAAGTATCAAATATCATATGAGCTTATGGTCAGCATCCTTGTTCTAATCTTTAAATCGAACTGCCTTTAGAATGATTTAACCCAAATTTCTTTCCCAGATATTCTTTCTGTAGTTGCTTCTTATTAAACTATCAAGTCTTACACTTTCTCTCTCTTGCTTACATTACCAGCAGTTCCTTCCATTCCAACTGGTTGCAGCGACACCTGCTGGAAAGAGAAGTCATTTCAGTGGACAGAGCTCTTTCACTCGGCTTCAGAGTCAAAAATATTTCCAACACTCATAGCAAAACTGTTTTTTTTAAAAAAAAAAAACCTATAGTACTAAAAAACTAACCATTCAAATGCTACATATTAATTAAAATATTATTTCATATGATATCTCTATGTCCACAACATAAAAGTTTATGTATTTTAAATACATTAAATTTTTAGTGACCATTCGACTTTAAAATGCCACTGAAAAAAGTGACTTAGGACCATTTTTCATACTTACAACCACTGCAGCATCCCCAAGGTCACATGATCAAAATTCAGCTGATGAGCAACTGGACTCATATTTATGATGGCTGCAGTGTCCCGAGTTTACGTGATCCCCTTTTGCAACCTTCTGACAAGCAAAGTCAAAAATTCACTTAACAAATGCCTCACTTAGCAACAGAAATTCTGAGCTCAGTTGTGGTCGTAAGTTGAGGATTACCTGTACACATACACGCTCCGGAACAATATCCAATAACAATGAGATCATCCCCTTAAGCTAGCTACTATGAAGCAGTATTTGATGCTCAAATAAATCAACAGAAGGTCTGGAACATAATATAAAGTACTGCTTTAGGAAAGTTTAAGAAAAGAACTTTAGCATTCTAGCTTGACACATTTAAGCCATTCACGTAATCCAGTGATTCATTGCTGTTATTTAGATCTCCCTGATTCCTAGCCACTTCCCAGCAAGGCACAGTGAAGAAATTTTGCACTCCTTAAAGCCTGCTATTGCAATATTTCAGAGGACCGGGAAAGGGAGGGGGAAACAAAACAGTTATAAAACAAACTGGAACAACACTAAATGGAAAATAGTTATCATTCAGCAGAGTAACCCGTGTATTTCTATAAATGAAATGATGAACAACGATCTTATGAATGGAATTATAGTAATGAAAAGATACATATAAGAGGAAATGCTTTACTTTTTGCTTAAATTATACCCCCTTTAAAAGATATCTCATAAACTCAAGGAACCCTAAACTCACCAGTATAGTCTATAATTTATACTGATTGTTTACATTGTTCTCATTTGTTCAATTTGGTATTCAGATTTTGCCATGCCCAAGGAAATTTGCACCAATCCAAGATGCCTTTTGTACATCACTTCCTGAAATAAATAAACAGTAACAGAGTTGGAAGGTACCGTGGAGGTCATCTAGTCCAACCCCCTGCTCATGCAGGAGACCTGTACTAGGGATTCGAACCACCGAACTGCCAAGCCTTTCTGATCAACAAGCTCAACAAGGCTTTCTGATCAACAAGCCACTGTTCAGCATTATTTTTGGAGGGCTGTGCTAGGATGGAAAATTATTTACAACTCTGAACATAGTGAACACTCCATATGCTTCAGTTCATAAAACTATAACAAAGAAGTTTGTAAAAATCCCTCTTCCATGCAGAGTTTTTTGTTTTTATTATGCCAAGTTTGAGAAATTTTTCGGGTTGCATAGCCTATTTCAAACCACACATCTTCATAGTTTGGGATTTGATGTGGATTTTCCAGAACCTGCCATTTCTTTCTATTTTTTTAAAGCTATCCTTTGTGGATTTATGGAACATGCAAGGAATAGAAAGGAAGAAAGAAGGTACAAAAGCCAACTATGTGGCACACTCTGCCCTACATCAAAAACATTTCAGAAGCAATAGAAAGCAGCTTCCAAGATCTTGTAAGAAGGAAAATCCACCCGGTTCAGTTCCAAGCCGGGAGAGAGGCACTGGAAATAAAATGGAAGCTAGCTGCTTAGGAAAGAAGGTCTCTTTATTGATGAGCAGAACCACCAACAGCATGTGGTTCTGGGGCAGCTGACCAATTGGCTTGATGAGTGCAAGAGTTTTTATACAATTCCTGAAATGCTGCTGGTTGGTGTATTTTGCTATTCTAATGGTGGTGGGTTAATCCTATTATGTCCTCAAGGCCATGTCCTGTTCTTAGAATTTGTGTGGAGGAGATGTAAATTCTAATCCCAACAATTGGCACTGAAGGTGTTTTGTTTGTAAATAGATTGGCCCAGGCTTTCTCAATGGGCACTACATACATATATACATATATACATATATACATATATACATATATACATATATACATATATACATATATACATATATACATATATACATATATACATACATACATACATACATACATACATACACATATACACATATACATACATACACACATACACACACAAACAAACACACAATTCAGGCATCTACCGGGGGGAAGGGAGAGGCTACTAAGCAGGAAACTGGGGGTCCTTTCTGTCTTTAAGAGCTTGTTTCTCCATTTCTTCTTTAGGAAAATATAATATGCTGCCTCTTTTAATATTCCCCAAAATAGTTCATTCTCTAGAAGAAGGAGACTTCTCACAATCTACAAGTGGATATCATACCCTATCCAGAGGCTACAATACGAGGACAAATAATGAATTGCAAAGATCGCTTGGAAGTGGAAAATACTTCTAATGTAATCTACTGGATCCCCTGCATCAATTGTACCTGTGACTATATAGGACAGATGGAAAGAACTAATCACCAGGTTGTAAGAACAGATGGTCAGATAAGAAGACCCGAACTCATTGGTAGCCTCACATTGCAATGAACAAGGGCCTACATTCAATTTTGCAGCTACTAAGATTGTAAGGTACAAAGATAATCAGGGATATGATTGAAGCCTGGGAAATGGGACCCTTTATCAGTCAATAGGAGTGCTGATGTACCACCAGTTTATCAGGTACTTAGGAGCAAGGGCGTGGCAGCACAAGGAAACAACAGCCAATGATTTAATACCCAGCATCAACACCTCAACCAACAGGCACCACAATAAATACTATGCATAGAATAACCCAAAGCACACATTCTGGTAAAGAGAAGTTGAAAATAGGTTCCAGCACATAGTCTGAAAGCTCAGAAGACTAAATATCTGGTCTCACTGGCGAACCCAGATTGGATCCAGATCGAAATGAATAGAGTCATTGGCATGTTGAAAAATTCACTTCAATTGCATTTCAATCTTCTTATGGGTGGTCTTATATTATTCTCAAGTATCCTCTGGTACAATGAAGAATTCCTACTCGATTCTACAATGGTGAATTGTCCAGGCCTGATGCATCAAAGCAGTCCCAAACTATTACATTTGCATTACCATGCTTTATTTTTCGAATATGGTTTTTCTGATGAAATGCTCTCTTTGATTTTTGTCAAACACGTTTTCTAGCTCTATGGCTAAATAACTTTATCTTGTTCTGTCTACCCAGAGTATATTGTTTCAGAAATTCTTCACCTAAGTATTGATGGACAAACTTTAGTCTTACCCTGATAGTCTTTCGGATACCGAAAGTTTCAATATGGTATATCAGGGGTTTTCCACAAAGAAAAGGGAGTCAAACTATTATCCACCTGAGGATAGAACAAGAAGCAATGGGTGGAAACTAATCAAGGAGAGAAGCAACTTAGAACTAAAGAGAAATTTCCTGACAGTTAGAACAATTAATCAGTGGAACAACTTGCCTCCAGAGGTTGAAAATGCTCCAACACTGGAAGTTTTAAAGAAGAGATTAGATAACCATTTGTCTGAAGTGGTGTAGGGTTTCCTGCATAAGCAGAGGGTTGGATCCCTTCCAACTTTGTTAAATTATTGTCGTCTATGCAGATTGTGCAGCTTCTTTATAATTGTAGATTCCTGCATTTTGACATCACTAGGTGACAAGTGCTTCCTCTAGGTCACATGATTGCTTCAACCTTCAAAATGAACATATTAATGTATTCATGGTTAAATGTATTATGTGGACTGAATGAGAACATGAATATTATATTTTTCAATGCAGAAAATATATGGCTGACTGAAAATCCAAATGATACGTAGCAAATGCTGGGAAGCTTACATAAAACAATGAAGAATATGGATCTCAAAATTAGTATATGAAAGAGTAAGGGAATTGCGTTTGACAAGAAAAATGGACTGAATGATTACAAGCTAAACATAAAATAAAATATGAGCAAATGGATGGATGTATGATATGTGGTACATGGAATATTTAGTAAATCTTAGAAAATGGATGGAAAATATTTAAAGCTCACAAATGCTAATAGAATGCTAGTAGATAGATAGATAATATCTATCGCCAGGAATTAATGATTCCTGAGAAATGACATGAAGAAATGTGAATTTATTCCTGCCTTCTATTACACTGAAATGACAATTAGGTATGTCCAGAGAAATAGTTGCTTACAGGTTAATATCTGGTTGCTTAGTAACTTTTGGAAGTTACAACACCCCCTCTAAAGTACTTATGACCCAAATCTGAGTTTCTGATGGATACAACTCTCCTTCCCATGGTCATGTGATTGCATTTGGGGTGATTGGCAACTGACTTGCATTATGGCCAGTTGCCGCATCCTCCAGTCACATGACTGTGATGGGCTGTAATGATTGACTGTAGTGACTACTACATCCATTTCTGCCTTTACTTCCGGTGTCTAACAAAAAAACTTGTCTTTTTACTCATTTAATGACTGCTTGCTTAAAAACCACTGCAAAAAAGGTTGTAAAAGAAACTGCCATGACTAACAGCTATGATTCCAGGCTCAAACACAGTTGGGTAAGTTGGGGACTAAACTTGTATGGAAGGTGAGTGCAATTAATTTTCTCAAGGGACCTCATGAGTAACTGGGACTGTTGTAGAGGGCCACCAACACTGCTGACCTGTGCCTCTAACACCGCCTTACCCCTCTTGATCATATTCCACCTCCACTTTGTATTTATTTATCTTTTTTCTCCATTTGTGAAAAGTAGTATGGTGATATGTATGTATGACTGATTATTTTAGTCCTTCAAACCTCCTGCTATTTTTGTAACAAAAGTTTCTGCATTGTTTTTCATACTGAATGTTCTGTACTACTGGCATTTTACATGTATCTAAAGTACAAATTATTCTAATGAACACAGGCTTGCTTAACATAGTTACGAGGAAACACAACAACCTACACAACTGTTTTTGCTTGATTGCATTAAACTCACCAAAATACCCACAATGAAATGTATTTGTAACATTTTCCATTTAATGTCTCTTCAGTTAATCTATACATTTTATTGCACTAATTTTTCAAAATTATGATTTCTAGTTTTCTTTTCTTCCCAAATCTGGTGCATTATATTAATATTTGGGGCTAAAAATGAACAACTCTTGCACACTTCATGTATTATTGTCATCCATAGCACTAAGTGAGTTTTCAATCTAAAGGAAATTAATGGTGAGTTTCTTGTTCCTTCTAATTATAGATGAACTTAATTAAATCTCTTTACATTCTAAACTTAAAATGTTCCCTTTTTCTTCTAGAATTGTTGTCTTTTCATATCTGATTTTTTTGTCAGATAGCACCAAGCACAGAAAAAGCTTGGAGAAATTCCAATTCAATAACAAATAAATGTATGGAGCAAAATGGCAACTGAGATTCTGGGGGGGTCTTATAAGCAGCATTCCTTCTCTCTACTGAAGGTCTTTGGGAAAAATCATTTTTCTAAATTACATTGACAGATATGGCGTTTTAACTTTTCCTTTCAGCCTGCTGCATAATAATCTTAGCACTCACAAAGTGTTTAGATACCTTTTCAAAAGTGAAAGGAAAGGAGGATGAGACTGGAGGATTTCTGGATATTTTGCTTTCAGCAAAGTGCAATCAGGATATTTCTCTAATATGTAGACAAATCACTTCCCTTCTAGGAATAATATGAAAACTGAAGTAATATTTCAAGGGGCAAGAACTTTCTTTCCTCTTAGTTTCCTATATGCTACTGTCCTACTGTCTTGAAATAAGAAGATTAATTACTTATTTAGTAATTAATGGCAAATTTAGACAGCATACTAAAAGGCAGAGATATCACCCTGCCAACAAAAGTATGTATAGTCAAGGCTATGGTTTTTCCAGTTGCAATGTATGGCTGTGAAAATTGGGCCATAAGAAAGGCTGAGCGTCAAAGAATTGAGGCCTTTGAAGTAGGGTGCTGGAGAAGACTCCTGCGAGTCCCTTGGACTGCAAGGCAATCAAACCAGTCAGTCCTAGAGGAGGTCAAGCCTGACTGCTCTTTAGAAGGCCAGATCCTGAAGATGAAACTCAAATGCTTTGGCTATCTAAGAAAGGAGTCACTGGAGAAAGATTGAGGGCAAAAGAAGAAGGGGACAGCACAGAATGAGGTGGCTAAATGAAGTCACTGAAGCAGTAGACCTGAGCTTAAATGGACTCCAGAGGATACTAGAGGACCGGAAGGCCTGGAGGAATGTTGACCATGAAGTCAATATGGATTGGACACGACTTTGCAACTAACAACAACAATTACCTATGTATTTGTTTAATTTATTCCAGTTTTATTATCTTTATAAATAACTCATGAAATACTTGCATAATATTTCCTCCTATGGTGCTCACAACAATAACCCAACAAGATGGGTTGGACTAAGAGAGAGTGAGTGGCCCAAAGACATTCAGCCAGCTTTCACACCTAAGGCAGAATCACAATTCACAGTCTCCTGGTTTCTAAATGGATGCCTTAACCAGTAGACCAAATTGGCACTTACCTCTTGCAATATTTCATGGGTGAAAAAAAATCCCTAAGACATATTTTTCTCATTTTTCATTTTGGCTCTAGTATTTTATTCTGAGGGATCACTGAAAGCATATTTTCACCAAAAGTGATTTCAGACCATGAATTACTTGCACTTCCAATCAGATACTCTATTTCTTTTCTCCATAACTGAATTTCTCTGGTATGAGAAAAAAAATAATGAATGGGTTGTTGCCTTACATTCTAAATTATTAGCTTCTCATTTAAAATCCTGCCACCCCAAATATTTGGAATTAGGACAGGAATATCTTTCATATGGAAACTATTGGCAGGGAGACCTGGGTTCAACCAACCTCAAAGGATTTTAGTTGTGACTATACATAGTGCAAGGAAAACATGGAAGGAAATATATAACACCTTCAAACCTTGAACAAAAGGCAGAGATACAAATCTGGTAGATTTTCATCAATAGTTGATTGATAGATAAATAACGCTCATTCTATCATTCCTTGATGGTATGATGAAAGCTTTGCTCAAATTATTCGGTGTCCCTACTTCTAAAACAATCCCTATCCATCTTCCCTAGATAATAGTTTTATATTTGTCTCCTAAATATGATTTATCACCTAAAGTCTAAGATTCTACTCTTAATACTTCAGTCTAATTAAGGTTAAATAGAAATCTCAAAGTGGTTGCATTTTTAATTAATATTAATCATTTTGAATTATAATTGTAATTGATAAAGCATGTTAGTTTTATGCATATTTGTCTTAGTTGCATCTACTCTCCAAGATCTTTTTAGATGGAGAAATCAGGATAATTTTATCTTATCTCACTGCTTATTTAACTGCTTGCTGTAAAGAGTTACTACTAGCATGTAACAGATGTAAATGGATTACCTAGATGAGCAAGTAGTCTTGTTTGAAATATCCATAATATCCAGATGCTACTGAATTTATATGAACTATATTTATCTCTATATGCTGAAAATTCAATCCATGATGTCTGCAAATGATAATGCCTTTGATCATTGAGACTTCCCTCCCCCCCCCCCTATTTGCTTCATTAAGGTAATAAGCCACATTATTTAAATGTGCCTAAAATAAGTAAATAATGTAAAATGGCAGTTATTACCAGCAAATAGAGACATTTTCCTGCTACATCTAATATTACAAGGGGGGTGGCATCTGTAATTGTATACTATAATGCAGATTGTCCCCGCTCATATTTAACACCATGTACTTCAACCCTCCTCTGCCTCCAGAAATTTTGAACTACAATTCCCGTAATCTTAAAGTGACCTGGCCGTGAGTTAACAATATTATGTTCCAAGTCAAGTGGAAGGTTACTACTTGGAAACAGTCTGTTTTCCATCCCATCTCCCAAATCCAGTCTACATTCCTTGGCTACCGAGTACATTCATTCTGTATTGGGCTCATTCTGAATTCTTCTCACCCCAAATATCTTCTTATATTTCTTCAGTCCTAATGTCCTCCCAACCTTTCCAGGACTTTCCTCTTATGCATGGATGGTATGCCATTTTGAATTGGGGGAGTTCTCAGGGAGTCAGCATAAATGTCAGATTAATCAGTTTTTTTTGGGGGGGGGGGTTATTTGGAATGATTTGACACATTTGGCATCTTCTTCTGAGAGAAGATCCAGACCCTGAATAGAGAAGATATTTTAGCCTAGGACTGCAATACATTGGCAGAGGTATGCATGGAACCTTCCAGTCTTTTCCTGCTTTGAATAGGGCTGTAGTTAAAATAAAAATTCCTCATTTCTCAGAAGTATAATTCCATTTCTTCTTTGCCAGCAACTTGTTTTTCAGAGTAAGAAATATTCATGGGGAAAAATAATGATAATTTTTGAGATAAGGTTGAAACTAAGAGCACCAAGAGTTTTAGATTGGAAACAGAAAGCTCTGAAATATTTGCAGGAGAGAAACAGGTCAAACTATATTGTAGGTGTGTGGCATGCATTACAACACAAATGCTCTAAAAGAATTTATCAAAAATTTCAAAATTTATGGAATGGATGCTACTAAATGAAACCAGCCTAGACAGAGAATGTCTCCAAGCTTTCTCATCTACATCTGCAAAACCTTTAGAAGTCTCGCCCTCGCCAAAGAAAAAAAGTTTGCAAGTTAGTAATTTCCAGAGACATAACCACATTATTCCATTTCAATAAAAATGCATTTTTGGTGCATTTTAAATTCTAATAGATTTTATAGGCTTTCATGGATCATAAAAGATAAAGGCATTACCTTTTGTAGTTCTATTAGGTAAAATATAAAGGTTCCCCTCACACATATGTGCTAGTCATTCCCGACTCTAGGGGGTGGTGCTCATCTCTGTTTCAAAGCCGAAAAGCCAACGCTGTCCGAAGACGTCTCCGTGGTCATGTGGCTGGCATGATTAAACATCAAAGGCGCACAGAATGCTGTTACCTTCCCACCAAAGGTGGTTCTTATTTTTCTACTTGCATTTTTATGTGCTTTCGAACTGCTAGGTTGGCAGAAGCTGGGACAAGTAACGGGAGCTCACTCCATTGTGCGGCACTAGGGATTTGAACCGCCAAACTGCTGACTTTTCTGATCGACAAGCTCAATATCTTAGCCACTAAACCATCGCATCCCTTTCATGGATCATACTCTACTTCAAATATGTTCGGAGTGCAATTACCAGAATTCTTTAGCAGCAATGAAACCTGGTCTACGTCATCATAAAATCTGTACAAATATAAATATATGCGTACTCATATGCAAATAATTAAGCATTTATAAATCCTGGAGATACACAAAAAATGTATCCTTCATAGGATAGCATTATCTGCATTTATTGGAATGGATTGCATCCCTCAAAAATATAAGCTAAATAAATCTGCCTTTAAATTGCCACAAGATTAAAAGTTGTTTGTCTAGGAAGAGAAGTTAGCATTGTTGCCTAAATATATTAAAAAATGGTGGATTAATGTAGCTAGAAATTAGAATTGATCAATTATTGGCTCAAACTTTTATGCATTATGTGACCTGAGTTCTTGGTGACAGTCTTGCATTGTTAATTTCAAGGGAGTGGCTTGACTAATTGTAAAATGTTTTTATGTGTTCTTCTTTTTATTATTACTCTAGCTTCCAGTGCCCAGATTCATTCCAATTCTGACTGTTCCTTCTTCTACTATGCAACTTTTCAATATTTCAATATCTTAATACCTGATTTTTGCAATCTAGAATATAGGGAAGTACTTTTAAAAATGGGCAAAAAACTATAATGTGGTACTGCTAGTAGGAAGTGAGCAGTAAATATGAATTGAATCAATTCTTGATCGTCTCCCTGATAATTTCAAGCCTGTATTAAAGTATTGTGTAGTGGTTTTTTACTTTTCACAGTTTGGAGACGTGCAACTTTGCCCTTTTCCTATACAACCTGCCATGAGGTCACCTTCCAAAGCTATTTTCAGAACGATCTATGAATTTCTTTGACTTAAAATATGTCCTTTGAAATAACTTGACTAATGCTTTATTTTGATGATTTTCCGGTACTAGACATTGACCTTTTTGGTTTACCCATATTGTTTAACCTGCTGTTTAATTTCATATCTATGGATTTTTATTCCTCTGTTTTGAATTTTTAATTGATTTATCCTGCAATCAATGCCACCTTGTCCTTTCATACGCTTTTCTTTGATTGTATAGGAATATTTACTTGCTGCCCTTTTATTGATATTGCTATAATCTCAGACAATGCTTACCGTGGTTAACTTAACCATGATTAACTCAAAATAATTGGCTCAATTGGCATAACATAAAGATCCATAAACTAACAAACTAAGGCTGGATTTCCACAATATAACAGTAAACTAAAATTCAATAGGATTGTGTTTTCTATGTGCAAAGCTTTTCTACTTTCAATAGTTCTTATCTGGGGATCTACTGTAAAAATGTTGTTTCAGGGTATAAACGCTGCACACTGAGAAGACTGACAAATAACAGTTATGAAGCACTGCATAACATGGAAGACTGTCAAACTAGAATTTTAACTAGCTCAACACTAGCAGTTAACCTGAGGGAAAGGATGAAATGTGGCTACAGAAGGAACAGTGAACAATTCTAAGGACTGTGTTATATGCAACTATTCAAACTGCAATAGAAGGTACATTAATTTAGGAATAATCATTATTGATTTAGTGGATTCAGATATATAGGATTCCACTTCATAGCAAAAAAAAACTTATACAGTGTTTTCTGAAATGTAATTTGATCCATTTCTTTAAAGGCACCACTTAGTGTCATATGCATAGTTTGTCAATGTATCCATAGAAAAATGAATATGAATAAGAAATATGAATATTTCTCACGCCGTATCACGGAGTGAGCTCCCGTTACTTGTCGCAGCTTCTGCCAACCTAGCAGTTCGAAAGCATGTAAAAATGCAAGTAGAAAAATAGGAATCACCTTTGGTGGTTCATGTGTCTTCGGCGTTTAGTCATGCGGGCCTCTCAGATGATGAGCTTGAATAATTGACTGTGAGTATTGCCTTCATCCTTCCTTCTTCCTATAAGAAGGCATAGTTAAGAGTTCTTTCCTTCTAACATCTATCTTGCTTATGGACCCTAATTCTAACTGATGCACCAAGAACTGACTTAGCCTTAGCCAGCAAAATAAAGCTGTTTTTTTAAAGAAGCAGCTGCCATTTATTTTCTGCATGTATGCAGTTGAAGCCTTTGAGAAGTGGATGCACAATTTCAAACTAGTCTAAGCCTAATATCGAATCCACAACCTATAATATTTTATTTCAAATGGGCTGGTCCCTTTATCTTTCTTCCATTACAATGTTAAAATTTCATTGGGCCAGGCTGGTTGCATTACTTTCTGTAGTCCTATTAGATAAAGGTAAAGGTTCCCCTCAGACATATGTGCAAGTCGTTCCTGACTCTGGGGGGGGGGGGTGCTCATCTCCATTTCAAAGCCGAAGAGCCAGCGGTTTCCGAAGATGTCTCCCTGGTCATGTGGCCAACATGACTAAACACCGAAGGCACACAGAACGCTGTTACCTTCCCACCAAAGTGGTTCCTGTTTTTCTACTTGCATTTTTACATGCTTTTGAACTGCTAGGTTGGCAGAAGCTGGGACAAGTAACGGGAGCTCACTCGTTGAGCACTAGGAATTTGAACCGCTGAACTGCTGACCTTTCTGATCGACAAGCTCAGCGTTAGCCACTGAGCCACTGGGTGTCTTTCATGGATTATACTCTATTTCAAATATGTTCGGAGTGCAATTACCAGAATTCTTTAGCAGCAATGAAACCTGGTCCACGTCATCATAAAATCTGTACAAATATAAATATATGCGTACTCATATGCAAATAATTAAGCATTTATAAACCCTGGAGTTACACAAAAACGTATCCTTCATAGGATAGCATTATCTGCATTTATTGGAATGGATAGGGTTTCGAACCGCTGAACTGCCGACCTTTCTGATCAACAAACACAGCATCTTAGCCACTGAGCCACTACAACCCTTGGTAGTCCAATTGGGGTCACTATAAAATATATCCCTCTTCATCAGTGTGTATACTATGCTTATTTATTATTTATTTATTTATTTATTTATTTATTTATTTATTATTTATTTTATTAGACTTATAAGCCGCTCCCTCTCCTCAAAGGGACTCGGGGCGGCGTACAATAAAAATACATATCACATGTTGCACGGAGGAGGTATAAAAAACTCACAACAAGCTTGGATGTTCTGTGGAGTCTCTGAGCCATATGGTCCTTTGTTGCTCTCTTGTCAGGGAATGTCAGATTACATTAATCTATTCCATTCTGAAGAAACACCTAGGCAGAGAGTACAATTTGGATTCTGTTGTATCTTCCCAAATTCCGTGCCTCAATTTATTTTAATTGACTTGGCATTGGATGAGCATATTAATTCTACGATTGCTGATATTGTCTCTTTTGTTTTTATACCATTTTATTGTACGTTAGCCCTACTTTTTATTATATCTATAGACTTTAGGAATGGGCATGTTTATTTGAAAAGACATATTTAATGCATATCATATCTTCTGGCTGCACGCTTGTAATAAAGTCAAAGGTCCAGTACCTCCACCAACTTCTCAGCAAAAGGATCAAATGTTTCTGGGCTCCCCTCACATGGCAAGATTGTGGCAAGTAGGCCAAACATCTCTGAAGGTCTCTTCATCCTGGTCTTCAGGTCAGGGATCAGACCAAATCTGGGATGTGGGATCTCTGCTACTCTAAGACAGGGAAAAGTTAACATGAGTGCAAGTTATTGCTGAATCATCTCTATTTCTTGGGACTCAGCTTTCACGCATACACTAAACATTTGTGTGAAATATTAGTGCAGCCATGGTGTTGCATTAAACCACCTTTATGTTGATTTCTTTTAAGAGCAAACAAGCACTGGAATCCATAGCGGAGAGAAATGCGCTTATTGATTCATTTTTTTAAATTTGCATCCTTCTTTTATTATTTCACAAATAACTCCAAGTGATGAACTTATTCACTGTACCTTCCTCTTTTCCCACAACAGCAGCCTCGTGAGTTGGGTTGAGAGACTGGCTCAGAATCATCTAGCTGGCTTTCATGGGTAAGGCGGAACTTGAACCCATGGCCTTCCACTTAACTAGCCTGGTATCTTAAGTAGACTAGATCATACAGGCTCGAGTAGATGCTCGTGTGTCTCTTACTTTTTTCTCAATTTTCGGAACCGTACCGGCAAGGGTACCTCCCCAGCTGGAAAGGAGTGTAGCGAATCACGTCCACACCCACACCACCAGCCGGATCTCCTCTTTTCCGTAGGAAGCCCCCGCCTCTCCATGTCCCCGTGACAGCCGCTCGCCTAGTTTCTAGGGCTATCCTCGACATGGCTGGAGGGAGGCACCCGAGCGTGCGGCTCCTTTAAAGTCTGGGCTAAACTGCCAGTTGGCCCTGCCTCTGCCCGCTTGAGCTCCCCAGCTGGGACCTGGGCAAGGAGGCGCTGTGCGCTGGTCGTTTTCTGCCACCTTCTGCCGGTGCGGAGTGACCGAGTGAACTGCTGCGGGATGTGCAAAGAGAGGCAGTTCAGTTCAGCCTGAAGGGGCGTCGATCCTGCAGCGCGCGCCAAGGGACTCCGCTCTAGTGGGGACCCTTTTCTAAGGCGGCGGAGCTGATCCTTGCCCTCTTTCAGACTTCGGCACAACTACTGTCCATTTGGGCATCCGTGGGCGATCTTATTTCAACTGGTTCTCCCCCCCCCACCCCCCACCAACCCACCTTTGGGAAGGAGAGGTGGAATTCAGCGATCAGATCTTGCAAAAAAGATAGTCGCTTGGTTTCCAAGTGCTGGGACCCGGTGCTGCAGGGGAGATCCAGAGAGAATAAACTCCTCTGTCTGCCTTTCGAAGGAGAGGTAAGTGTTGTCAAGTTGGAGCTTTGGGGTGATTTTATGTGGGGATTATTAAATCTTGGGGAAGGGAGGACGGTAGAAGGAACGGGGAGTCTTTCAGACTGGGGACCTGCGTAGTTTGGCTGGTAGTGTAAGAAGCCAATTCCCTCTTAGAAAGCTGCAGTTGCAAGAGTTCATTTGAGCGGTTGCTGCCTTTACAGTATTTTGCATTCAGCTTCCCTGCACCCATTTTTAGGATTTTTTGCAGGATTCAGACATTCAACATCATCTTCCACTTGTTACTGTCCTGTATTTATAGGGGAGCTTCTGCTCTCTCGTTTCATTTCTCCAAAAGAAAAATCTATGAAGAGGGGAACAGACAGAATATTGCATCTTTTCCTTTTCACTCTAGGAATTCAGTATCTAGAAGCGAAATAATCATCTCCTCTTCCCCCTCCCTTCCAAGCTGAACTTCTAGCTTAGCTAAAGCTTTTTCTTTTGCTCCGTTCCTTGCGGTATTCCCTGTAGGGAAAGTAGAGCATCTTTCTAAAGGAACTTGGTGCACTGAACATTTATGCGTTGAGGGAGGGATGCCAGTTATGTTTATAAGTGGAAAATGAAAGGAATTGTGAAGAGGGATAAAGTCAACTGGAAGGCAGCACCCTGGAACCAATGTGGGTGAGAATTCCTCAGTCTTCATTTTAGAAGAGTCTCTGCAGGAGTCTCATCATATTGGAAACAATTTGATTCCCTTGCAGTCACATAAAAGATGATAGCTAGGGTCTTGGACACAGAAAACCAATAACATGCCAATGTGGCAGCTGGATGGAAATTTTAACATGCAGAGACACTATGCAGTTGATGTGGCAGAGTAAAGGAATTCTACATGTTTTATGAAAAGAACATTAGAAATTACACTGGGCACTGCAATGGCTGTTAGCCAGTTGCAAAGGTTTACTAACTTTTGGGTATCAGTGAAGATATAACAAACCCAGCAGTTTTCATAACTTTTGTCTAATATGAGTGCAGAATAAATCATAGATGCTAGTATGCATAGGATATGTAACTGGCATTTAAACACTGCTCAGTGGAATGAAATTATGTGCAATATTGTGTGTGCATTTCATATGTGCAGTAGCTATTGAACAGTCATATGTCACAATTAGAAGTTGCATCTTTACAAAACCTAAATGCAAATCAATTTTTCTCAGTACCTTCAGGTATTTTGGATTATATTTGTCACACACACCCTTTCTTTCTTTATGGCATTTAATAGATTCTGTGACAGGTATCTGTACACATGACTTTGGAAGCAGTAAGACTGCAACAGCAGTTCTAGGTTGTGGTCTTGTAGTAGTATATAAAAATTGATGCAGAATTTATTTTACTTACTGAATTTGTACATTGCATTTCAAAATAGGTAGCTGTCTTTCATAAGGTGGCTGGGAGTAAATATATATATATGCCCAGTTATTCCAAGACTTTAAATCTGATAGTTGCAGCTCCAAGCATTATGTTGCATACTACATGTTATTTACATTGGGTAATAGTAGCAGAGTACCATTACTCTACTAAAAAGATGTTTTCTCTTTACTTAGTGTAAAAGGAGTTTGAAGGAAATCAGCTCAGAGTAGGGCTAACAGCTGTGTTCTAAATAAATTCTTCTTTTTCTCTTTAGAGATGAAATTAATGTTTTGCTACTGTTATCTAAGGTACTGGTATATTGTAGATACTTGTATATAAACAGCTGGAAAGGTTGTGTCAATTTGTCAACACTCATTCATTTATGGAAATGCATTCAACATGAATTTTCATTAAAACTGCATTAAACCCAACTATTTATCATATGGGCTGTTCAGTATATTGGATCATAACTGAAATAAAACATACAAGAGTTCTTTACATTTAAGTTTCTTTGTAGCTCAAGCACTTGATAACTTTGTCAGAGCTGATTTCTGTTCATGCTATTACTGCAAAATTGATTTTGCAGCTGGTAAAACAGAATAAAACACATTGGTACTTCAGGGTCCAGAATGAAATTTTAAATAACAGCTATTTTAAGAAAAAAAAATCATTGTGTCCTCACTATGGTAGCACCTCATATTTATTTGGGATAGGACAAGTTAGCAAAATGACTTCTGTCTTGGCACACAGCAGTAAATGTGTTTATAATATTTGTGTGCCACTAGGCTCAGAAAACATGTTCTCATACCCAGCATAGCATGCCTTTACTAATAGTATAAATATTGTGAAACAAAATGTATTTTACAAATTCATAAAGAGTTGCTATTTCTCCTTGTTTCTAAGAAAGAACTCCATACAATAAAGTTTTCCATTCTGATTTTCTCTTGCTGCCAGGGAATTCAACCCTGAAGTTTGAATTGGCTTTCAGAGTTCAAAAAGTTGAATCTCTGAAATGAAGTTTCTGGCTATTACATGACTTTATTTCTGTAGCATCTGACAGTTCCAACTGGAAGAGTCCTTTCTCAATGCATTTCCCAATATTATTAGGAAAAGAGATAATTCTTATTTGGAAAAAAACAACCATTAATTGGATAAAGCAGAAGGGAGAGAGAGTAAATAAAACACATGCTCTAAATAAGAAATCACTTCTTTTCTTCTGTTGCATTCAATTTTATCTTTTAACAATTGGACATGGACATGAAGTGGTATCATATGAGGTCATGTGTCGATTTTCAGGAACACAATAGCCTCAAGTTAATGCTTCTCAAGATACTGCATTTTAAGATTGCTAAACTGCCACCATTTATACTCAGCTCTTTTCTTTGCTTCCCAGTGGAAAACTAAGGTACTGTGAATTTAAGTACTGTGAAATAGCATGTGGTTCTCTGGTTTAGAATTATTCTGCTTATTCATAATAGTTAGCTAATTGTTTTTCTACAGCAAAACACTCAAGAAAATATACAGTTTAATTCTGGGTGCTTCCAGGTAATGAAACAATACTAATAAAATGGAAATCCAATGGCACAAATGCTAAAAGATATTAGGAATTTAAAGAAAAAAATAAACTTATTCCAATTTTCAATAATTATAAAGGAGATATTCTTTCAAAAATATTTTAAACAGATTTGAAAAACCATGTTCTTGATTGAATAAATTCTAATCGGCAATATATATAACCTGCTTTTTTAAAATTCACCCAACATAATATTCTTCCCTTCTATTTATCCTCACAATTGCAACACTCTAAGAGTGTTGGACTGAGAGAGGGTGATTGGCCCAAGGTCATTTAGTAAGCTATTGTGGCCAGTGATGAATTTGAACCTTTGCTGTTTGAGTCCAGCATTTTAAGTACTATACCACACTGGTGGCTTTAAGATTTTTATTTAGACGTCCAAGTGTGCAGAAATTTTATTTATTTATTTTTGCTATTTTGGAAGGAGCACAGAGTGAGCTAAAAGTTTCAGATCTGAAGAATAAGTAGGAATAAAGTATATTCAGACACAGTTAAAATTAGATTATTTTGAAAGAATTCTAGACTTGTAGAATTCTTGTTCTAGACTCTCTCTGTGTGTGTGTGTGTGTATGTATATATGTATTTGTGTTACAACCCCTGGTATGCCTAAATATGGGAGGAAGGTCACTACTCCCTCTTTCTGTCCTTCGGCTAATCACAGAAGACCATGCAGGCAGAAAACCATATTTTTATTTTTAATGTTGCCTTTTTTATATTTGTGTTGTATTTGTATTGATAAATAAATAAAGAGAGACTAGTATAGATCTATTTCGAGCTAATTAGCTCTCATCAGCTAGCCATACCCTTACTGGGATTTGAACCTGGGCTGTATTATATCTTAGGCAGGAGTCTTAGCCACAGGAGGAGAGCCTGTGGCTTAGTGGCTAAGACTCCTGCCTAAGATATAATACAGCCCAGGTTATGGCTAGCTGATGAGAGCTAATTAGCTCGAAATAGATCTATACTAGTCTCCCTTTATTTATTTATCAGTACAAATACAACACAAATATGTATATATGTATATATATAGTGTGTGTGTGTGTGTCCATAAGAAAGTTTAGTTTCAATCTCTCTGCCTTCCTTCCTTTTCTGCCACAAAATGTTCCACAATTTGAGATTGTACCATTGGATTTTCTCCAAATTATGAAAGCTAATATTTCCTATATATCAAGGAACTTCTTGGTATCTAAATGAAATATCTAACCAAGCTAGATGTGGAGTTAACTTCCATATTTTATCATAATCATGTTTTTTTTTTTAAAAAAAGGCTTCTCCAACATGATTTCAGTTTTGACACAAAGTGGTTCGTATTCTGCTAAGTAGAAGTTTTAAAACCTTGACTTACTGAATGCATTGTAGTATTTTGCATCATATTGTATCAAAATTGAAGAGTTTACCTGCTGCACTAAGCCAAAGCATCAATGAACCCATGGTATGAATTGACATGGAGTTTGGAACTATCTCTTATTTGAATGCTCTCTAAATACACTTGCCTTCCAGTTATCAAACCCTGTTATCAAGCCTCAAATGTTCAATAATGATTTAAAAAAAACCTGAGTGATACCTTACATAATAATAAACAAATGACAAATGTCTTCTACTGAGTTCCATTGAAGTGTGTGGAAACCACCCAAAGGCATAGTAGTAATTTTATAAATAAGCCATTTATTTCAATACAGCAACACAGAAAAGAATTACTTTGCTAACTGTAAACTCTGTTTCATAGAATGTGATTTATGTATGTCTTAACAAATTAAATGCACCTCAATCCCATTGTACTAGACTACAAGTTTCAATAAATACAATCATGCATATGTATATTTTAAATAGGAGGGAGGAGGGATTATACATTATGGTATGGGCAGGATATTCTTCTTTATTGCATTAGAAAAACTCTCATTGATGCTAAAAGTTAAATTATGATTCACTCTGTGGTACAGTTCCAGCCTAATATGTTGCCTGTATGTTCTGTTTGGCATACAGAAAACATTTGGAGTAGCAATTGAATTACTTTAACACTGATTGGACATGCTCTAAGGTACCTGAGGATACTTGGTTAGTTTTAAACACCGAAATTCATTTAGTTTGGTCCCCCAAGGGTCTTCTGTCCATTGTGCTCAGAAGGCATAAGAAGGGAGTTGTTATTGCTCCCCTAGCATTTTTCATTCCCTTGTAGTAACTTTGCTTCACTACATAAATGAAGGTGGTTTCTCGGTCAATTCCATTGTTGTTCTTCCAGTACTATGGTTAATTTCCTTTCTCAAAACCAGCACAAAATACAGTGTTTTTGTAATACTTTGAAATGGGGGAACTAATGGACTTAAGCAATTATTGCAAATATTTTTAAAGCAGAAATAATTCTACCTTCTTTGAGGGGTTTCTTTTATGCTATTGCCACAGTTTTCAAAGCATTACCTTCTTGCTAATATAAGGGGAAATGATACTGAAAAGACTAGCTTGTATGACTGCAGACTTTGAAAATCTCAGACTCTCAGATGGTATTCTCTTTCTAATAATGGAAGAGAGCTCGAAAGGAAATAAGACCATCTGTATCTCAAGTCCATAATTGGCTACACAAGAATATAAACAGAAGAGATTTAGTTACTGGGACCAACATCAGAATTATCTGGAATGAAGGAGAGGTTCTTATTACATAAATTTAGTCTACAAAGCCTGTTATTCATCTCTCCAACTCTAATTCTAATATGGAGGGAATTTAAATTGGAAAAAATTGCTTATTAAAGAATTAACTCATCTGTGCTAAAGTCCTTGATTCAAATGATCTTCTTCTCCCCTTCCTACCTTTTTAAACTAAAACAAAAGAGAGAAGTCATTATGGTTTGTGTGTGTTCTTTAGTTGTACATTAGAAATATGATATGCAGATTAAATATTTTTGCAATGCAGATATATAAGGTTAGAAGACTAAAGTTGTGAGTGGACCATACTGCTGTCTTCTGCATGAATCTTCCACACACACACACAAAAAAACCAGGAACTACAGACCAATCAGTCTAACATTAATACCTGGAGAGAAAGATCCTGGAAAAGATAATCAAAAAAACATATCTGCAAACAACTAGAAGCAAACAAAGTTATAACTAGTAGCCAGCAGGGCTTTGTTAAAAACAGATGATGCCAAACCAATCTTATTTCATTCTTTGATAAAGTCACTAAATTAGTAGACCAGAGAAATACTGTGGACATAGTATACTTAGATTTCAGTAATTTGACAAAGTAGACAATCTACTTCTTGGTAAGCTAGAAAAATGTGAAATAGACAACATCACCACCAGATGGATTTGTAGCTGCTGACAAACTGTACTCAATGAGTAGTCCTTAATGATACTACATATGCATGGAAAGAAGTGAGCAGTGGGGTATCACAAGGCTCCATCTTAGGCCCAGTACTCTTCAATATTTTCATTAATGACTTAGATGAGGAAATAGAAGGGGAAGTCATCACACTTGCCAATGATACTAAACTGCAGAAAGAACCAACACCCCAGAAGACAAGCGCAGGATCCAAAAAGATCTTGACAGACTTGAGCAATGGGCTCTACCCAACAAAATGAATTTTAATGTGAAGAAAAGTGAAGTTTTACATTTAAGCAGGAAAAAAATCAAAGGTATAAGTACAGATTAGGTGAGACCTGGCTCAAAAAACTGTAAGACGGATATTGGACTCCTAGTGGATGATCACTTGAATATGAGCCAGCAGTGTGCAGCATCAAACAAAAAACCTAATACAATCTGGTTTGTATAAACAGAGGCATAGAATCAAGATCAGGTGAAATATTAGTGACGCTTTATAAAACCCTAGTAAGACCATGCCTGGAATACTGCAACCAATTTTTGTCACCATACTACAAAAAAGATGTTGAGACTTTGGAAAAAGTTCACAGAAGAGCAACTAAGTTGATCAAAAGCCTGGAAACTAAATATGAAGAATGGCTGTAACTTTTGGGTTTGACTAATCTATAGAAAAGAAGAACTGGAGGTGACGTGATAGCAGTATTCTAGTATTTGAGGGTTGCCACAAAGAAGAGGGGGTCAAGTTATTCTCCAAAGCATCGGAGAACAGAACAAGAAACAATGGTTGGAAACTAATCAAACGAATCAGCTTGCCTTCAAAAATCATAGGTGCTCCATCCCATAGGTTTTTAAGAAGAGACTATACAGTCACTTGTCTATAATGGTATCAATTTTCCTGCTTGAGCAGAGGGCTGGATCTCCAAGGTCCCTTGCAGCTTCCATTCCTATTCCTACTGTACTCTAATTCTATTCTATCTATTCTATTCACAAATCTGATACCTCCATTAGTATTGGCACAAAACTTTCTTAGTAGTAGCTATTCTGGGAATTGCAGTGTAACACAAACTCAGAGTGTAGGGACACGTACTCTGCATTTCTGTTAGCATTTGACATTTAATGAAATTATGTTGTTAGAAGAACTGTATGTCAATTCGGAAATCCACTGGTATTATCCATCTTCAATTTAAATACTATATATTTCTTACCCAATAACTGTTTGCACAGTAACATATACCAAAAGTCTAATTTCACATGGTTGTGAATGTCACATTCATCAAATTCTTCAGTAATTGCAAACATCCACATTAATTTAGCCATTTTTGAATTATTAAATGTTTGCTTTTCTATACGTTGTCCTCCCACCAAAATGAAATAATCTTATCATTTCTTCAAAGATCTCAGAGGACTATACATTTACCTCCAGATATCCTTAAAATAATGATGTGAAACAGGTTAAGGTGAGAGGGTGAATGATAAACATGATCAGTTCTTATGGCTAAAATTAGTTGGTCCTTCTCCAGAATTTTTGACTCTTCAGGTTAAGGTTTGCAAAGGAACCTCAATCACTTTATATAATTGATCTGCTTTGGCTTTTTCCATATTAGTGAAAATTATTACAGCTATTTTAACCCTTATTTATATTAAAATATGCAGTACTGTTGTCTGTTGCTTAATTGATTATCTTTACATAATTCTGAATCTATTTTTAATTGTGAAAGTACCTTCATTTTTATTTTTATATTTTGCAAGTATAAATTAATTATACCAAATTGATGATATTATTTTGACTTGTTTATTTTCTCATACAGGGATTAAATAAATATGTAGAGCGGGCATCATCAACTATCAAGTCTCATGATCCAGGTTGCCAGGAAAGAATGGAAAACAAGCCTGGTATTTCTATGGGCTATTGGGGTTGAAGATAGCTGGCAGGAATCAAAGAAGGATAGATAATATTTCTTTTAAAGAAATAAGCAAGATCTTAGGAAGGCCGTATATTTTTTGTAAAAAAAAATTTACACATCCAACTTAATAAATGATTCATGTAGGAGAAGGAATAGCAGAACCTGGGAGAGGGGCTGAGTGAAAAGAGGGATTTACGTAGAATCACTACATAGCCATAAATGAACTAAGTTCAACCTTCCCTTGAGTGCCATTGGCCCTTGTATAACTCTAACAGTGACGTGCGGTGAGGTTTATGGCTGGTGAGGCTGGTGACGTCATCAGGAAGGCAGAGAATTCTTAGCAAGGTGTCGGCCACGACTCGATTTCCAGGGTCCTTTCACAAGCGAGCTGGCAGGGAAACGGTAGCCGACGGTCCGAAAAGTCAGTCCTTTCGCGAGCAACTTCCCATAAACCTGCCGTTGCTCAGTGTGAGGAAGGGAGTCGCTCGTGCATGCGCATTCGCCCTGGAACCAGGAGCTCCGGTGTCAGAACCCGACAGAAGGCGGGGAATGGGACCACGTGTGCAGGAGGGAGGCTGAGGCTAGAGGAGCCTCCTGCACCTCGCTCTGTCCCGCACACCTGGTCCCATTCCCCGCCTTCCTGAGTCAACATGAAGGGGACCACGGCTCGCGTAGTCACATTCCCCGAGGCTCCTCAGTGCTTTTCCCCCTTTTTTTCCTGATGAGAGCAGTGAGGCTCTGCCTCCCCTGACCGCACATCCCTGAACTCTAACCTGGTGCGGATCATTACTTGAGAAGATTCCTCTGCATAAGCTTTTAGAAATAAATCAGCTCAATTAAACCTTCATGTGTGGTCTTTTGCACCTGAAATTTCACTCTCTTTAAAATCTGTTGATAATACGTGGTGTTAATTTGCAAGCAAACTTGCTTAGAATCGCAACCTTTAAATTGCAGGTAATACTATGGACCTCGTTTAAAGGCAAGTAAAAATGTCTGCAGTAATAATATTCCCCATTGTAGCCAGGTGGAAGAGAAATTTAAATTCTTACTATTTGAACTCTTAATAATGAATGTAGGCTGCTGAATTAGCAGTTAACGGCTTAAAGTAAGATAACATATTAAGAGCTTCACTTTTACAAGAAACCTGTTCAGTTTCTTCAACTGAATTATGCAACATGTTTAATGCAATTTCAGGCAATTCTTTAGATGTTCTTGATTATTTTAAATAACACTTTATACAGGAGAATTGAAATAGTAAATGGTTTTCCTAAGATTGGGACAAAAGGCAGCTACTAAGCATTTGTCTTGATACAACATTATTTAGGGTGTTTTAAAAATAAAACTCATGTAACCTTCAAGAAGGACAAATATCAGAATGGGGATGAATAAAAACCTATGTCAGCATTCCAAATATCATGCAGAATTAAATCATTGTCCAAGGCAAAGTAGTCCTTAAAACTCCAATTTAATAAGACAGGCATGTTGGCATTAAGCTGGTGAAATTTCAACTCTAAGGTACATCCGGTGAATTCCCCAAGTTAAAAGTTCATCATCTATCCCCACACCCCATAATTCATCACATGGTCCAATCTTCATCTTCCACGCTGGCATGTACACTCCTCTTCTTCCGGCCAGGTGTCGAGGTGCGGAGACAAAAGACGACCTTGAGCTTCTAAGAAATCCATAACAATACATTCCACAATCCTACTCCTTTCTATTCCCCCCTCCCAACTACTATACCAATGAAACAGCATAATATATATGTTTTAATTATGTGGCAGGCCAAAGATCCTAAAAGGAACAGAATTACAGGCCTGACAACCTACTTCCTTCAGAAATGGGCCTTGAGTAAGATGATTATGCACTAATTAATTATAAGTCTTCTATATTGCTCCAATCATTTTTATTTCATTTATTTATTAAATTTGTTCGCTACCCATTGGTGCAATATGTCTATTTTGAGTGGCTTTCAGACTTCCAAAATAAGATTAAGATTAAAAATAACAGCATCATAGCACCAGTATAATAAAATAACAATGTAAATATAAAGGAATAGTCATAATATAGTCATAATAGGAATAAAAGGAATAGTCATAATATAGTCATAATAGTCATAATATAGTCACCATCCAGGGGAGACCAAGATAGCATCTGACTAAAATTTTGAAGAGAGGGAGAGGCCATTGAAGACATAAAAAAATGAGCCATAAATTTGGTAGAAGTAATAAAAGAAATTGATAGAAAATTAACAACAGAAGATTAGGGCAAGGAATGAAATAAGATCTGATTAAGGTATCTCAGTAGAAAGGGTAACATTAAATGAGGATTAAGAAAGCAAAAAGAGAGCAAATTTGGTGTAATGATTAAGGCATCAGGTTACAAACTATGAAACTGGTGGATAACCTGAGCCAACCACCTCTCTTGTCATTGTCTTCCTGAGAGACACTGCCAGAAATGGGAAATCGTTCCTGAAAAACCTTTCCAAGAAAGCTAGAAGGGCTTGTCCAGACAGTTTTCAAGATTTAAACATATTGAATGAAGGGGAGAAAAGAAAAAGAAAGAGAGGCTGATGCACATTAGCTTTAGAGGAGGAAAACAAGAAAAAAAAATCTGTCTCTGCCTCCCATTCACTATAAATGGAGCCCATTCACCGGGGCCCATTCACCACGGCTTGTTTGCTGCCGCTGTGACCCATTCAACGTTGCCCGTTCGCTGCCGCCACTCATTTGCAGCAGCCTGTTTGCCACCACCGCAACCTGTTGCCGCCAGTCGCCGTGAATGAGTAGTGGTGGCAGCAATACATGGGGCTAGGCGGCAGTGGCAGTCCCCGCCACCAGTCCCCACCACAGCTGATCAGTGCCGCACCAACCCACCTCCCCCGTCGCAATATTCGCTCTATAAGATGCACAGCTATTTCCACCCACTTTTTTGGGGGGGGGGGAATGCATCTTACAGTCCGAAAAATACGGTATATATCTATCTTTGTTTGCTAGGCTAATTGTAATAATTAGTTATATAAATGAGACTTAGTATTCATATGGTTAATTACTTAAATGGTATATACCTTGTTTGGTAAGCCTGCTAACAGCATATTCAGCAATGGCCATATTTATAAATCTAGAATGCTGTAAAACACAAAATAGTATGCTGGGCCCAGTCATATGTAATGTAGCTGAAAAATAAGGAATCATGGATTGGTTGCTGCCCTCAGTATTTAGAAAGTATTTCAAAAGAAAATCATTTCAAAAAGTAGCATTACATATTTTTATAAAATATATTATCTACATCAGGAGTGTCAAACTCAAGGCCCATGGGCTGGATCCAGCCTGTGGGGTACTTAGATCTGACCTGTGGGCCCACCCTGAAACAACAAAGGAAAGACGGTGCCTCTGCCAGCGAAAACGGAGCTCGTAGGCTGTGCGCAGCCTTCCCAAGCTACGTTTTTGCTGGCAAAGGGCTGCAGAAGGCCATCGCAGCCAAAAACAGAGCTCCGATGAGTGATGTTGAACTGGCCATGTCTCCTGTTCATGACCCCCCCCAAAGGTCAAACCTGATGCGGCCCTCAATCAAATTGAGTTTGACACCCTTGATCTAGATCTATACTTTATGACTTCTAGCATAAAATATTTCACACATGGATCAGAGGCCCCATTCAAACACAAAAGAATTATGGCTGTTCACTACAGGGAGTCCTTTACCTATCATGTCAATTGAGACCAACATTTCTGTTGCTCAGTGAGACATTTGTTAAATGGGTTTGGCCCCATTTTATGACTTTTCTTGCCATAGTTGTTAAGTGAATCACAGCAGTTGTTAAGTAAATCTTTGCTTGTCCGAAGTTCCAAAACGTGTTCATCTGACCCCCACAACATTGCAACTGGCATAAATATGAATCAATGGCCTAGCATATGAATTTTGATCACATGACGATGCTGTGGTCCTAAATGTGGAAAATGGTCATATGTTTTTTCAGTGCCGTTGTAACTTTGAGTAGTTGCTAAACAAACTGTTGTAATTCAAGTACTATAAGTCAGACTACCTATATAGAATGTCCATCATAGACTGTCCATCATAGACTGGGTAGGGGAAAACATACAAATCTGATATATATATATGTGTGTGTGTGTGTGTGTGTGTGTGTGTGTGTACGTACGTACGTACGTACGTACGTATTTGCAATAAGAACACAGACTACCAATTTGATCTGCTTCACTTCTTTTTCTTTGTCTTCTAAGCAACTGTACCAAGTGGTTAATCATAATAAGGTATTGTTATAATTCAAGATGAAGTATAAGAAAAACTTTTTATGGAACTGCAACCACCGAAAAAAAAGTGTGGAACATTTTCCCTAAGTAATGTGCAGTTGCCCTCCATTGTGGATTTCCATAAAGGTTGTAAGATTTGTTTCAGATCTTTACAGCTATTACAGGCAATTTATTTTAGTATTTATTTTATTTTTATTTGTTTATTAAATTTGTTTGCCAACCATCTTGCTACAACTAAATGTGGCTTACAATATCAAAATAAAACTATATATATGCTGGTCTTGTTGTATTCGGGTCTTTTCCCGTGTAAGATTGAGATTGTCTTGGCAACGTTAATCTAACCATACCGTTACTGAGAATTGAACCTGGGCTGCATTACATATTAGGCAGTTGTATTAGCCACTAAGCCACAGGCTCTCCTCCTTTATCAGCTAAGCCAGGGAAATAGGTATGTATTATGTCACAACCCCTGGTATGCCCAAATATGGTAGGGAGCATAGTGCTTCCCTTTTCTGTCTTTCGGCTCACCCTAGGAGCCATCCAGACAGAAAGCCATTTTTTATGTTGCCTTTGTTACATTTGTGTTGCATTTGTGCTGATAAATAAATAAAGGGAGACTAGTATAGATCTATATCAAGCTATTTAGCTCTCATCAGCTAGCCATACTCTTACTGGGAATTGAACCTGGGCTGTATTACATATTAGGCAGTTGTATTAGCCACTAAGCTATACACACATACACACACACACACACACACACACACATATACACACACATATATACATACGCACACACACATGTATATAAAATCACAATGAAATTGTAATAAAAATACAGACATTCTTGAATTGCTGTTGATACATTTTGTTGCTTACGCAGTTATCCATCTGGGACCTATTCTACATTTTTTGATATAACAATCCCGTATTATAATTATTCTACATAAAAACAAACATTGCACAGCTGGATTTCAACCTGTCCTCCTTACCCTCTTTAATCTATCCCCACAGAGTCCTTTAGCATAAATTCTCTCAAAATTAAGATGCAATGCTTGGAACATCGTGGTTGGTTGATACAGTTGGTCTCCCCTTTGATATTGTTTAAAAACTTTAAAAGATTATATCTCCTTGAAGTGAATAGTTATTTGCACAGATTAGAAGGGAGAACAAAACAGGCTGAAACTAAGGAAAAGAATAGAACTGAAACATTCACCTTCACATGTTTGTTTCTTGAATACATTAAACACAGGATCTGTATCCTAACTTATACCAGAATTTCTTATAGGGTTTAAACTGGGTCATTATAGGAAATGAAAAACAAAAGAACAAGATGCAAAGCCAGAAATTGGCATTGGTTTGAAAATATGCACGCACATGCACATGGTGGTTAAGAAATGGGTAGTTCCAGATTCTAGTATTCTCTTAGGCACACAAGCCAGATTTAAACCTGCCATTCTCTTAGTTCTAGACTGAGAAGTCAAAACACATTTATCTACTAACCCCCAATGTACAAGAGCGCTATATTATAGTCACTAAATGTCAGGGAAGAGATGAGATGCCAGTGGTGGTTTGATTTTGGTCTATAATAATACATCCGGTGAGATTTTTTTCTTGTTGCATGGGTGAAACTTTTAAGCAAAAAGACATTGTGGGAAAACAATAGATAGAAAAAAATGATACAAAGCTTTAGGGAGGAAGTAGACCCTGGGGTAGGTAGAATATCTTGGCAACAAGAATGAGAAAACATTATTGGGCAACTACAAGACCCTTAATTCATATAGAAATATATATTATCTTGATCCGTTTTCCTTTAGGTTACAGTAGGATTATTTATTCTATTTTCAAATGGGTTTGTAACTCATTGGACAAAAAAAAAAACACGTTGTGAGCAATAGGTTAATGACCATGCAGCAGAGAAATAGAACAAAGGATTTTCTTTACCACAATGCAAACTAATAGCAAAGTAATACTTATGGATAGCCAATATTCATAATTAATTAGGTCTGATTCATTTCTAACCTATTAAATCTGTATATTTTGCATTACTATTCAAATTATCAGAGGTGGCAACAGCATGTATCTTGAAATCCAGTAAAAGCACAGTTACAACCAGGTCTGATGATGGTGAGTGGGAAAGAGCTATATGTATAGTTTTACCTCAGGAAAAAAAAATACATTTTTTTGCGTTCTCTTATCTACTGTGCCTCAAGATCCCTCGTCTTCTTGACTTCCATCAATCAACAGAAGTGCTTTGTGCTGTGCCCTGACAAGTAATCTCTGCGCACCATGTGGCTATGTACACATGTGGCACTTGGTCCAAAAGATAAAATAGTATTTACTGTCTTTCTAGAGTTTCAGCCAAATTTTAAACCACTGAAAGTGTTAGCTTTACATGTACTGTAGTTTATAAAGTCCTGAAGAATGATTTTTCAAATTACTATTAAGAGGCATATACAAATTATTATTTTTTCATCTTGGGTAATATGGCTTTCTGTTTAGTTATATAGAAAGGAGTAATCCTGTCAAGAGGCTCTGTATCTAATAAGACTATTTCCTGATGTTGCAAACAGCTGCTTTAATAAGGTTAGGATGAGTTATAAATCCTACATTGCTATTAATTAAAAAAAATATTTAGTCTGTGTATCTTTACACAGAGATGTTTAGTCTCTACATCTTTCTCTGATTGGTTTACATGATGTCCAACATTCCTTTTTGATTCTTTGTCTTTGCCAAGTTTATTGACTTTTTTAATATAAACTTATTTGTCACTAACTTCTTATCCCTCATGCTTGAGAATGGGATTTGATGCAAGGAATGTCGTCGAGGGAAAAAAGAGTAAATAAACCCCTCCACTTCCTACGGTCTAAATCCGAATTATTTTGATTACTAGCCGCCAAGGATTTTGAAGTCATTTTCAAAAAATATGTGAATTGTAGAATTATGTAAAACTCAGGTTCTCTGCTAAGGAAAGGAATCTGACAATTACAACATTGTCAGATATAAGCCACCCTTGTTCCTATTCTGTTTAAATGTAATTGGAATTAGATTGAACAAATGAAATATTCATATGATTAATCTGTTTCTGCATTCATAATTTTTCCTATCTTTCATAATTTGGCAGCAAGTTTTAGGGAGCATTATAGCCAAACTTTTCAGAGGCTTTATGATGTCCTGCAGTACTATTCTAAACAGTACTAAACACATAACTAAGGCAGAATAACAGCAGATAGCAGATGAAGTCAGGAAAGCAAAGGCTCAGAATGAACAAAGACTTGCAACAAAAGTCAAAGATAATTTTTAAAAAAGTTTCTTTCAACATATAAATAACAAGAAAAAAGTTAAGGAAACAGTAGAATTACTAAAGAGAGAAGATGGCAAGGAAGTAACAGGCAACAGAGAAAAAGCAGAACTGCCTAACCCATTCTTTGTATCTTTATGCAAAAAGAAAATATAGCCCAACCTACCAAAAACTTAATTGTAACTGACAGACTTAATTGTAAATGACAGGTTTAAAATAAGCAAGAAAATGGTTAGAAAATACCTAACTGATCTTGTTGAATATAAATCATCGAGATCTGACAGATTACATCTCAGAATCCTGAAAGAACTGGCAGATGTTTTCTCAGAATCCATATTTTTTCAAAAATCCTGGGATACAAGAGAATTACCTGAGAATTGGAAAATATCTGATATGATTCTTCAAAAAAGGGGGAAAATAGACCCAGGAAACTACAGACCAACCAGCCTAACATCAATACCTGTGAAGATACTGGAAAAGTTGATTTAAAAACAAATCTGTGAACATCTAGAAATACAATTATAACTAAAAGCCAGCAAATCTGTGTTTAAAACAGATCATCCAAACCAATCTTATTTTATTCTTTGATAAAGTGACTAAATTAATAGACCAGAAAAATAGTATACTTATTAGACTTCAACAAGGCATTCAACAAAGTAGACCACAACCTATTAATAAGCTAGAAAAATATGGACTGAACAGCATCACCACCAGATGGATTTGTAAGTGGCTGACATATTCAATGAGTAATCTCTAACAGTACTACATTTACATGGAAGGAAGGAAGCAGTGGGATACCACAAGGATCCCTCTTAGACCCAGTACTCTTCAACATCTTCATTAATGAGTTAGATGAGGGAATAGGAGAACTCATCAAATTTGCAGATGATACTAAACTGGCTGGAATAGCCAACATCCCAGAAGACAAGCTCAGGATCAAAAAAGAACTTGGACAATGAGCCCTATTCAATAAAATGAAATTTAATGTGAAGAAAAGCAAAGGTTTACATTTAGACAGGAAAAGATACAAGTACAGATTAGGTCCAAACCTAAAAATAGTAACTCAAAAAACAGTAACTGTGAGAGATACCTTGGAATTTTATGGACGATCACTTAAATAGGAGTCAGTGGTGTGGGGCAGCCAAAAAAAGCTAACATAATCCTTGGTTGTATAAACAGAGGCATCGAATCAAAATTACTCAAGTATTAGTACCACTTTATAAAGCCTTAGACAGGACATGGTGGCTCAGTGGCTAAACTGCTAAGCTTGTTAATCAGAAGGTCGGCAGTTCAGCTCTTCAAATCCCTAGTACCATGCAACAGAGTGACCTCTGGTTACTTGTCCCAGCTTCAGCCAAGTTAGCAGTTAGAACGCATGTAAAAATGCAAGTAGAAAAATAGGGACCACCATTGGTGGAAAGGTAACAACGTTCTGTGCACGTTCGGTGTTTAATCATGCTGTCCACATGACCATGGAGAAGTCTTCAGACAGTGCTGGCTGTTCGCCTTTGAAACGGAGATGAGCACCACTCCCTAGAGTCGGAAATGACTAGAACATATGTGCAAGGGAAACCTTTACCTTTTAAAGCCTTAGTAAGGCCACACTTGAAATATTACATCTAATTCTAGTCACAACATTACAAAAAATATGCTGAGACTTTGAAAAAAAAATGCAAAGAACAAATAAGATGATTAAAGGTCTGGAGACTAAAACATATGAAGAACAATTTTAGGATTTGAGTTTGACTAGTCTAGAGAAAAGAAGGACTAAGTGAGACATGATAGCATTATTCCAATATTTGAGAGGCTGCCACAAAGAGAAGGAGGTCAACCAATGGTGGGTTCCGGATCCTATTCCAACATATATGGTTGGAACAGGCCCGGCGTTGTCCACATGGACGCGCAGCGCATGCACACACGTGTGCGGTGCGTGCATGCATCGTATCTGCCAGCGACGCCTCCACAAGCCTCTGCGATGCTCCAGCTGCTCGGCGGAGCATCACGCAGGTGCTGTGCATGCCATGCGCAGAAGCACCGAAGGCTTTAAAGGACAGGTAAGGAGCTGGGGGAGGGGTTGGGCCCTCTGGAGCACCATACTGGAATGGTACCCGGTGCTCTGGGCAGGCTCCGGTACACCTAAACTGGGGCATACTGCCTGCAACCCACCACCAGGGTCAACTTATTTTCCAAAGTACTGGAAGACAAGAAAAAATGAATGGAAACTAATCAAGGAGAGAAGCTACTTGGAATTAGGGAGAAATTTTCTAAAAGTGAGGACAATTAACCGGTGGAACAGCTTGTCTTCAGAAGTTGTGGATGCTTCATCACTGGAGGTTTTTAAGAGACTGGACTTGTCTAAAATGGTATAATGTCTCCTGCTTGTGCAGGGAGTTGGACTAAAGTGTCTCCAAGTACCTCCCAGCTCTGTTCTGACTGACAGTCTATTTTGCTGTTGACAGATCTTTCTGTTAGGAAATTGCCCCAACATTTGCCAAACTCTGTATCCTTTCCATTTTATTCCTTTCTTGTTGGGATGTCTATAGACTATAATAAAAACAAATCAAATGTCTATGCTGGCTACTAGCACATAAAGAACATAATTTGATCAAAGCATTGTGGTCATCTCCTTGACTTTTTAACTATACCCAATGAACATCCCTGACTCATGTTCAGGGTAGCATATTACATGACACTCCTTTAAATCATTGAAGAAAGAGATTGGAGCACATCTATTTTGCATTAGTTTGGTTCTAAGATACACAGGTGGGTCTGTTTAAGCAGCCATATTTAATAGTTTATATAATAACTATTTATGTAGCAATTTCAATTGACCTAGCTACACTGTGAAATAAATCGTATTCAACTGAATAAAGTTAGTTATTGCCATTATTTATAATGCCATAATGGTGTTGGGTCGTATTTTGTAGTACTACAAATAAAAAAGAATTATAGGCTTTTAATTTAGGTGACCTTAGTTGCTAAACCAATTTACCAATTGTTAGAACATCAAGAAAGAGAAAGAGGTTCACTGTACTGGAAAAATAAATACAATATCATCCAAGATGGGCTATTAGGAACCAAATATTTACCAAAGAAAGTTGTATAAAAGAGGTATTATGAAAGCATAGTCTCTGAAATAAAAAACTAAAAAGAAAAGCTTTCTTTTGTAATTGGCTTCTAAACTCTTGAACAGTTCCTTGCTGTTCAATTTGAAGGAAATTAAAAAGGATGTAGTAAAAATACAAAAAAAGCTATAAAAGTTACACTTAAGCAAATAAAAATTACAGGTGTCTGCTGAAGCTGAAATAGTTGGTACTATACTGAAGATAGTAGATTCTAATAATAGAAAGCTGATAAAATAAAATAAATAACACAATCTGTTCTATATTTTCCTACACCTTTAAGTATAAGAGTCCTTCAGTATTTATCTGTAAAACAATTCGCTTTAAGATATACTTCTGAATATAATTCCTTTTTTAATCTGATTTTTTATAATGATGTCTATGTTCTAATTGTAATTAAAACTACCTATATTATTATTGTTTTTTGAATGGACCTAGTAAAATATTTCAAGTTGGAGTCATGACTTCTGGGATTTGGCAGCTCTGTCCCTGAAATCGCTGATGTATAATTTGCAAATAGAACAAAACTATTACATGTAGGGAGATAGAAGGGTTTTTATAAAGTATAGTACTAAGAGAAGAGAGTATCTTTAACTTCTTCTTCTTGTGCCATATCCATCATCGGACTTTGGCGATCATGTTGGCAATCCTATTTTTATCAATAGCTGCACAAAAAAGTGCTGCTGAGTTTCGTCCAAACCAAATCTTTAACTTAGGGTTGAACAATGGAATCCTTGGTGCTGTCTGAGCTTAGTTGTTTGCTTGTATTATTACCCAATTAGGTAACACTGGTATGAATACATGGGGGGTTTCCTAGGGAGCAAACCCACACGTACATTAAAGATATTACAAAGTTGGGTAAAAAAAATGTCTGCAAGCAAACAACCATGGTCATAAATAAAGTATGTTGGAATAGTAAATTGTTTACGCCAAGAATTAAAAAACGAGTGTCCATATACAATTGACGTGATCTATTGTTTTGATATTGCTAGTATTATCTTAGGTATAATCTGAGCATATATGACATTTTCACGACTTCCCCTTTGGGAGTAATGTAGGAAGAAGATTAAAATGGACAAAATACTTCCTGAATATAAGAATTGTGGCATAATTTGTGTCTTGGGTTAGTTTTACTGTTATGAAACAACAGCTTGAATATGTATCTCTGTGAAGGAAAATTTGTTCATTTTGGGCTTTCAAAGAGGAATTATAACAGGAACAGTGGTAGGTTGCAGACAGTATGCCCCGGTATGGGCTTACCGGTGCCTGCTGGGAGCACTGGGTACCGTTCCAGTATAGTGCTCCGGAGGGCCCACCTGCCCACCCTCCTTACCTGTGTCTGAGCTCTTCGGTGCTTCCGCGCACGCACACAGAGCATACGGTGCCTGCGCGATGCTCCGCCGAGCAGCTGGAGCGTCACGGAGGCATTGCAGAAGGTAAGGATGCATGTGGTGGACACTGGGCCCCGTTGCACCATACCGTTTGCACCAGGATCCGGAACCCACCACTGAACAGGAAGTTCCCTTTTCTGTTCTCATTTGGGCTACAAGAGAATTCATGTTTATTTGACAGGAGTCCTGGATTAATGCCCTGATTGCATGTACAAGTTGCTGCTTATCTTTTAGTCTGTTGACTCCAGTATTGCAGGTAGCTTTGTGGCTGTTTTTTGCAGTATTTCTGATATGGCAGTTTTATTACAGATAATCCTTGACTTGCAACTGCAATTGAGCCTGGAATTACAGAAAGTTAAGTGGATCACCAAGTAATCACATTCATTTTTATGACCTTTCTTGTTTGTTTAGCAAATACTGCTGTCATTAAGCAAACTCCATGTTGTTAAATGAATTCACTAAACCCAATGGGTGTTTTTGCTGAAAATACCTGAAACCATAAAAGAAAATAAAAAGAAAAATCAGAAAAAAAGAAAGAAAAATCAGAATCATGTAATCATTGGATACTGCAAAAAGTTGTAAATGCGATCCAGTTGCCAAGGGCCAAAATGAGACTATGAAGGTCTGTACAGCTGTTGGAACTTGGAAGCAGTTTGTAAGTAACTCTGGGGAGGTCTACTCGTAATTTTGATCAGTTATTAAGTGACCAGTCCTTACCTAAACTACCTTTCTCAAACCAGGTGATTCCAGTGCCCAACATGATCAATCAGAATAGGTAACAGAGTTGCCCAGATGTAGAATTTTCTGCTTTGTGACTATGATCTAAAGCTGTGATTATGTACTGCCAACATTACTCTTAGTATAACTGCTGACAAAAATAGGACAATAGGATTGATCTGCCCTTCTCTTTGATGGATAGTTTTGAATGAATGAAGGTTCTCCCTGTCTTTCGAGATGTGAAAAATTACTATGTCTAACTATAGTTCTTTTAAAATGTCCTTCATATACTTGGTTTAAATGATTCAAGGAGATTGCTATTCTAATGCTCCAAAATGAATGAAAGCATATGATTTTCAGAATAGTGTATTATTTCACTTGTTTAACATTATTGACTTATCTTGATCTTTGAAGATCACAACAGCATTCTTAAGTTTTGTATGACTAAATTATATCCTTGATAATATTTTCTTGTCCTTTTTTAGTAAGTTGATAAAGAGAAGAGGAGAAAAGTATGATTCAGAGCCATATTCAAGGTTATTTGTCTCACTTTACTTGAGCTTTATTTATACGTGGATCCTAATTTTACATCCCTTGTTATATTTTAGCATATACTGGTCTGAAGTGGGATAATTTAATATTCAGTGGATGATTCCAGGGTATAAATACAGAATCATACATTCAGTTCCCTCCCCACCCCACACCTCCGCAAAGCTTCCTGCATGTTAAAATTTTCACTGGCATTAATATTGCACTAGCTACTAGGCTGATTCAAAGCTTTATCCTAGACGCAAAGCTACGATGGCTGCTGGAAACACATTTAAAAAAAATACTACTCAGCAACATGGTAAAAAAATGGAAGAAGTTACTTAGGAGCCTTATATCCATCTTCGACCTAAAACCATTCATTTAGTAACCATTCAAAGTTACAACGGCACTGAAAGAAGTGATTGGTCCTCGCTCTTATGATTGTTGCAATGTCCCTGCAATCCTGTAATCATTGCAGTTGTTGAAATTAGTAACCCGGTTGTTAAGTGAATTGATGTCCCCATTGGCTTTGCTTGTCAGAAGTTTACAAAAAGTGATCACATGGCCCCGGGACACTACAATCGTCAGAAAATATGAACCAGATGCCGATCATCTGAATTTTGATCACATGACCATGGGGATGCTGCAAAGGTTGTAACTGTAAAAAATGGTCATTAGTCACTTTTTTCAGAGCCGTTGTAACTTTGAACAGTCACCAAATAAACTGTTGTAAGTCAAGGACTATCTGTATTTAACCATGAGATATTACTTCAATGTTGTTGGGGGAGGGGGGGTTAAAAAAAGCCTAGAAAAGTTTCCCCTGTTTTCTTCAGACTAACAGTGACTTTAGATGCCTTTTTTCAGATCTGGTTTCAGATTATCCAAAATAGCTGCTTATACAATCTCAAAAGACTATAACATTACTGAATATGTTTTTTTTTTTGTTTGGTTGTTATTCCAAAGGTCTATGTCAGAAATTACTGTGACAAGTAAAGCTCATCCAGATCTCTCTTCTGAAGTGGTTACTGATGCAAAGAGATTGGAACACAGGAAAGTGTTTAATTATGTAATTCTGGTTCTCATTTGGAAATCTGAAAAGCTTTCAAAATATTTGTCTAAAGCTGCTGATCTTCAGACAAATTTCACGGAGTAGAAAATGTTTCAATATCCAGACTGTATGAACGCCTAATTGTGGGTATTATAGGCAGGCTTAGAAAAGATCCATATTTTTGGTTATTATATAGACTAGATATATATTGCATGTATTATATAGAATACAATACAATATTGTATCATGTATATAATATAAAATACATGTATATGTATTGTATTATTACTGTCAATTGCATATTGTATTGGTTCTGTCAACTGTGGAATCAAGTGCCCAAAAATCTTTATTATGGTTTAAGATGGTAAACAATTATCTGTCTGATTTTGTTTATTCATCTTAATGGGTAAAATTGATGATATTGAAAGTTTGGAGGAATAGTTGAAAACTGTAAATTAAGCTTGCAAAAATTCTATACATTTGAACAAGTTTGAATTGCACAGAATTGGGCAGGATTACCACTAGTTCTTTTTTGGATCATCCTTTTTTCCATTGTCTACAACTTTTATGGTCAGTTGATTACTTCTCTCAATTCAAAGTTTTTTCTTTTATGTTAATGTTCAAATAATTTTCTAGAATATTATAAACACCCTTTTATAACTCACTGTTGGAGAATTTGAATCTCAATGTCCAAATTTCTCTCTCACTCCTGCTAAGTTTTGCTGAAAAGTGACTCGATATTTTGTTTTTGATAAAGTATGTGCATTTTTAACAATGACAGGCAAATCATTTAATCACTATGTATTAATTGTACATTTACACTAAGCATTAAATAAACTTGCAATTCCCTCCAAGTTTTATTTTTTATTTTTCACTTAGCTAATGTAGCTATGTCCTGGCTATATAGCTGCAAATTCATAAATAGGCATTAAATGAATAAATTTTATTCTTAATCCATTCCTATAGGGACAATTGAGAAAAATAGAAAATAGATACATACGAGAAAGCTATTGAAAAAAATAAGAGCTCATATTCTCAGGGCAACATTAGCATTATGGTTTCCTACCAGATATTTAAAACAAATCTGAAAGAGACATCTAAACTCTAATCAGATTCCTTAGAGATCAGTGATAAAAATGACCAGTAGGTGGCAACATATTAACATACTGTTCATACTTTTCTTGTATTTGTGAAGTGCTTTTTTTAAAAAAAAAACCTAAAACAAAGCATAATGTTTCAGGATCAAATTTAAAAAATCAGGCTGGCAAGTGCAGAAGTTAATTGATTAAATTGCACCAACATTTTCAAACCAATTGCTATAAAAAAAAATTAGGACCTTTCAAGTAGGCAGCCTTATCTGCACCATGACACAGGGATTTAAGTGAATTCAGTCCAGCAAAAACAGAATTCATTTACTGGATTATATTCTTGTTACAAGACTTTTAAAAAGAAAAGTAGGTTTCCTAATCTTTAACTTCCTTTTCTGTTCTTACGGTATAAATTTATCCCATAATATACAGCAGGTCACTATAAAGAGACAAAATAACTATTGTTTAGGAAGTATTTACAGTATATTCATTCAAGTTTGTTTCATGCAAACTTATAACTATTGGTTCAGCTGCCTGATTCTGTTTTTCCCATTTGTGACAATGTCATCTTCAGTATTTGATGGCCACTGTTTACGGGAGAAAATAGTTAATTGGATTTTTTTCAATCAGCTATTCTGTATTGCTTTGCTAATTGGCTTAATTGCTTCCTCTCCGTATGATTTCTTTTCTATTCCAAAAATGTTTGACACCAATCATTATAAATGTTGGTCTTGCTTGCATGCATTCTCTGCTGCATATAATTTTCCGGCTAACAAGAATGTTGTGCTAGAACATTCCAAAGTAGGTTAATGAGATGAGTACAGGAGATTGCTGGAGTACTTGATAGTTGAACATAATAGAGATATTTCCTATCTCTTCACTTAATATTTGTGTGGTTGGCTCATGAACTGAATGCAAATTATACAAAATATGGGATTGTGTGGTCTTCATAAGCACTGTAATGCAGCAGCTGAAGCCAGAGAAGCTTGAATTTTCATCCCACAATATTTTCCCCTCTATAATATAAAATTAGAATATGCAGAAAGAAATATGGAAGAAAGCAGCTTTATAATATTGAATTGTATCAAGGATCTTAGTAGACTACTTCTTAGCTCAAACCGTTCAGGCTAGGAGCTGCTTTATGTTCAAGGATTTTGTTATTATAAACAAATTATTGCACTGAAAATAGTGTAGTCAATTAATAATAGGATCCATGTGACATGGAGATGCCAAGCATGCAACTGCATCCTCACAATGTTTTTTGTGAACTAGAATATTTACTTTGGAAGGGTCTACCTATGTGGTTACTAAGGATGGAGGTGATGGCATATAATTTATCTGGACATCTACAAGAATGCTTTTGAGAAGGATCCGATTATTCTGACCACAGATTAAGCATATTCTGCAGCTGCCAGGACTGCTAAAGCAGTTTTGGGTTGTTTCAACAGGCTGTCATCATTTGAGGTCTTGAAAACTTATGTGCATTTTTGAAACAATGGATTTCAGATAAATTTAGTAACAATTATTTACATATTGCTATAAACATATACTGGTAATTTGAATACACACACACTTCAAAAAGTATTTATTAAAAGAATGTAAGGAGCTGGATTTATTTCAGTAAATAAATAGTAAATATGTACAACCTGAGATGAAATAACAATTGAAAACCAATAAATTGCTTTAAGAAGTAATGTAAAATTATGTTAATGCCCTCCCTTGATATTACTGTAGTAGTTTGCAGGTATGAAAACTGTTTATTTGAATGACCTTTCCCAGTAAGGATTGACAAAATAAATCTGCTCAATTTAGACCAGTGGTTCTCAACCTGTGGTTTGTGGATGGCGGGGGGGGGGACATGATGTCATGGCGGGAGTGGTGGTGTCTTCAAAGATTTGAAGAAAAGTTATGATTTAAACCCTGAATTAAGTCTTGGGGGAGGGTCCATGTCCCATGGCCACAAATGGTATTCAAAAGAAGTCCATGGTGAAAAAAAGGTTGAGAATCCCTGATTTAAACTAAAATAAGCAGGAAGCAAAGACAATATGGTCATATTTCTCCTTTATTATTTGAAGGTCTACAAAGCAGTTAACTTGTAATGTTTGATGGGTATAGGATGAAAGTAGTTTATTGCAAGTGATGTTGCCACATTTTTTTTTCTAATTTGCATGCAACCATATGCCAGTAGTCCCAGTTGCAATAAATAAAGCCGGCGGGGAAAGGAGGGATCAAATTTTCTCAGTGAGAAAACATTGTAATCTACTTGTTGAGAATGTGCTGCTTTCCCCATTCAACGAGAATACTGCCTGGAGGAACTCCCCCCCCCCCACCTTCAAATTGAAAAAGCAATTACTGTGAAAGACCTTTAAGTTCAAGTTGGTTGTTTAAGAAACCTTGGCACTTCTCATTTCTTTGGTGTTACTGATTAACACTCTGGCTTTCTTGGTATTTGTCAATTATCTGTTAACCCCAGGAATGCTTGAAAGCAGCCAAGGGCCTCTGTTGGAACAGTACACCCTGCTGTTCTTGTCTTCTGGGAGCTGTATCAATACATGGCCACAATAAATGGATCCCTGAATATTTTATGCAATTATTCTTTGTTATAAGTGTTCAAACTGTCCTTCTGGACCATCTCCTCTTTAATTCAACAAGTTTGGGAGAAGTTTAAGTTGATTTGTGATTGCCAAAGTGTCTTGGATTCTTAGGAATATGATGCTAATCATCCAGATTTCTTTATTGCATACATACATTTCTCCTTCTGGAATTCTTTTAGTCTCTGGGGTAAGATTAGTTGTATCTAATCCTGATCCACAGCATGCGATAATTCCCATAACTCCTAGACTACATATACTCTATTATGCTAACACAATGTCAGGATTTCAAGTAATAAACCCATAGCAGACAGAACTCTGAGGCAGGTAGATTCCTCAAAAAATATTTTTATTGAATATATCATATTGGCATAGGCTGGTGAAAACTGACTCTGAATGTTCCTGCGGTTTTCATCTTATTAAAAGTTTTCTCCCTTTCCCAAACAATCAGTTGCATGGTTCAATCAAGGTGCTGTCCAGTTGCCTGGTAACTTCCCTCCTCCTCTCTCCAGCCGTCTGTGGCAATGTCCTTGGTTCCCAGGATAAAGTATTTATTGGGGGGGGGGGAGAATTACAAGTTGGGTAAACCTGAAGTGAAATGTTACTGATTTTCACAGAGTAAACTTGACATGCTATCTTGGATCATGGCATGGACCTGTCCCTCAAATTGCAGGATTGGATCCCCTGTTGACGTGATAATTGCTATCTGAGACATTCAGTATTGAAATGAAACTGTAAACACACGACAAGGCTGCCATTTATGAAAGCTACATGTTTTGCGAAAAATGATCTTAATAGCTATGAAAAGCACATAGAAAGTTGGGGGGGGGGTGTTTTTGTTTCGTTTTGTTTTGTTTTTACTTTTAGTACTGAAGATTCTATACCAAGATACATCTGTAAGATTGGTTCCAGGTGAAATCAGGTTTCCCTTAGTTGACACCATACTGCATCACTTCAGGTAACTAAACAATTTAGGCCATAGTGGAACATATTTGTCAAGGAATATAACATATAAGAATGAATTGTACAGCTGAATAAGTTGAAAGTATGTCATTTGCTGGCAACCACATCATCCTAATTGTTATGTTTCATATTGAAATTAATTTTCTGATACAGCTTTATTTTCTTCAGATTACAGTTTGTTTGATCTTTACTCTGCTTTTCTGTAGAATGAATTTATAACAGAAACATATACTTTATTTTTAAAAATACAACCTGATGTCATTTTAGATCTTTAATGGGGATAAATTTTTTTGCTCTTTTCCCTGCGTAAGTGTGGGTAGTAGAGAAATCTACAAACGCATCTATAATCTTGGAAATTGTAGGTTGCTGACAGATGAATTCACCGAATCCTGGTGCAAAATGTTCAGAGTGCTTATACAATCCACGCAAACATGGAAGCTACCATATTCCAACGTTTAGGAAGTAATGTAGTATATCTGTGTCCAAATGGGAATGAATACACACATGCGCTCACACACACACAAACACAAACACATATATTTTTCATATATATAGTACATACTTAGGTATAGTTCAGTTTTAAAGGTAATTGAAAGAATTACAGACAGGGTGGAGAATATTCTGTCATATATTGGTCAAAGAAGTACATCTGAGAAGTTCATGTAAGTGATGCTCTTATACCATTATTACTGTCCAGCATCTGGTTTCAAAAATGGTATATCCATGATTAAAGAGGTAACTATATACAGAGACTAGGGTGACTCAATGGCTAAGACTTGTTGGCCTTGTCATTCAGAAAGACAACAGTTCAGCGGTTTGAATCCCTAGCACCACATAACAGAGTGAGCTCCCGTTAGTTGTCCCAGCTTCTGCCAACCTAGCAGTTCGAAAGCATGTAAAAATGCAAGTAGAAAAATAGGAACCACCTTTGGTGGGAAGATAACAGTGTTTTGTGTGCCTTTGGCATTTAGTCGTGCCAGCTACATGACCATGGAGACATCTTCGGATAGCACTGGCTCTTTGGCTTTGAAAAAGGTGAACACCGCCTCCTAGAATCAGGAATGACTAGCACATACCTTTTACCTTTATATTCAGAGGCTACTGAGCAGGGGTGGGTTTCAAATTTTTTTACTACCTGTTCTGTGGGCATGGCCTATTTGTGGGTGTGGCTTAGACATGTGACCAGGTGGCCGTGGCCAACTTGTAAAATGTGGTGAAACTAACTTAACTCTTTTGCTTAGCGACCAAAATTTTGGACTCAATTGTGGTCATAAGTTTTCTTTCTTTCTTTCTTTTTCTTTCTTTCTCTTTCTTTCTTTCTCTTTTTATCTTTTTCTCTCTCCCTTCCCCTCCTTCCTTTCTCTTTCTTTCTCTCTTACTTTTTCTCTTTCTTTCTCTCCCCCCCCCTCTCTCACACACACATGCCTTCCAGTTATATTCATAGATATATTCTATGAACTAAAACCAACACCCAACAAATCCTATGATCACGGCCATCCATGTCCTACAAACCAACTCACTGAGCCCCTAATTCAGCCTCTTCTCGCTCAGAGGGTTAACTGAATATGCTTAGTCGTCCTGTTATCTCCTGGCCTGGTTCCCGCCTTTTTAGCAGAGTGGCAGAGAGGGCTAATTTCAAACGGTTTTTTTCCTTTTGCCAAAGCCCAAATTTCTGCCACTTGGTGGGTGACCCGGTAGGTGTCCTAAGGTATTGGGCACACCACGGAAGGCATGTGCGAGCAGGTGCATCCGTTCCTGATGTTGTGGCCAGTGAGTGAGGTTCTTTAGTCAGATTTCACCAGACTTGCCTCTGTCACGCAAGCAGGCACAGCCATTTTTTAATTGATTTTGACAGCTTGGCTGCGTAGAGAGGCTCTAGCAACTGATGGGTGGAGCATGTGAGTTGCAGCGCCTGCTTCCAGGCTCACAGACTTTGCCAGCTTGCCTGAAGCCTGCGTGAGCAGGTGCAGATTTTCCCAGCCTCAGTGGAAGCTCCAGTTCATGGAGTGACCTGCCTGTCAGAGTGCTAGCAATGGCAGCTTCCGAATCACCAGCCAGTTTTATTGTTCCAGAGCAGCATGGGGAGATTAGGGAAGATCCTAATCTCCTCACTGTCAGTAGAGGTGGCTCATTTTGCCCACAAGGCTCTTTGGAGTTGAGCCCAGGAAATTAGCATTCAACCCAGAAGAGCTGCTCCCATCCCGCCCTCTCCCAGTCACCCACCAAGAACAAAGTAGTCACAGGAGCCATGCTGGGCAATGAAAAGGACTTTGTGCTAGGCTACCTCTTCCCTGCAGGTGGCTAGAATTTCCATTTGATGATTCCATGCTCATATGACTTCATCCACGTGGACACGCCTGGCAGCAGCAATGGCATCAATGGGGGGAGAAGAGCTTGGCTGGGTTCTCTTCCATCCCAGAATTGTGCTGCGCTGGGGACATCTCCTGCATAGACGCGCCTGACAGCAGCTGCACTGGCGGCAACAGAGCACACCCTGCCTTCAGGGGCCCATTCCCCCAATCAACCGCGGTGGCACGAAAGGATGGTGGAATATTCTTTCTTTCGCCCGCAGGAGAAGGAAGAAAATGCTCTAGGAGGCCAGGTGCCAGGCAGATGTCCTGGGGCTGCTGCATATGTACACCGCCTGTCCTCCTGTAGCAATTTCTTCTTTCTCCCGCTGCCTGTTGGTGCCACCGTGGTTGAGTCATCTGGGGGAACGGCCCCCAAAGGCAGGGTGTGCTCTGCTGTTGCTGTTGCTGCTGCTGCTGTCAGGCATGTCCTCAGCGCGGCACAGTTCCAGGACAGGAGGATATTCTTTCGTTCACCAGTACAAGGGCGTGGCAGGCTGCCATTGCTACCGGACCAGTATGGTACTCCAGATTTTCACTACCTCTTCTGGCGTACTGGACTTTACCAGGGGGAAACCACCTCTGTTATTAAGCTACAATGGGGTACAACCTCCTCATTCATAGATCTGTTTGGTCAGTTCTCTTTCTAAATAGCAATAGCACTTAGACTTATATATAGCTTCACAGTGCTTTACAGCCCTCTATAAGCAGTTTACAGAGTCAGCATATTGACCCCAACAATCTGGTTCCTCATTTTATAGACCTCAGAAGAATGGAAGGCTGAGTCAACCTTGAACCTGGTGAGACTTGAACTGCCAACTGCTAGCAGTCAGCAGAATTAGTTTGCAATACTGCATTCTAATCACTGCGCCACTATGGCTCTTAATGTAAATAATGTAACATCATATCTAAAATAAGCAAGTACGGTATTACTTCCACTTACGTATTGGACAATTAATTAGACAATTAGACCCTATACCTCTGGTGTCAAACTCACTGTGTCATGTTGCTGTTACATGATGTTTTGTGGCGTTTTTCCTATTCGTGGACCTGGAGTGGACGTGGCCTGTGTGTGATGCATTCGGCCTGTGGGCCACCAGTTTGACACCCCTGTCCTATACCATTCCAGACAAATGGCTGTCCAATCTCTTCTTAAAAACCTCCAGTGTGGGAGCACCCAGAACTTCTGTAGATAAATTGTTCCACCTATTAATTGTTCTAATTACCAGGAAATTTTTCCTTAGGTCTAGGTTGCTTGTCTCCTTGATTAGTTTTCATCCATTGCTTCTTGTCCTGCCTTCAGATACTTTGGAGAAAACATTGACCCCTGTCTTCTTTGTGGCAAGGTCAGTTGATTGGTATGACCATAATTCTGTAAGTAAAAAAACAAACATTTAGTACATATTCCACATACAAAATATTTTCAAGAGAATCACTGCGATAGCCTCTTTTTTTGTTGTTGTTATGCACTTATCAAGTACAAAGTACACATTGCACATATCCAGGCTGTATTCTTGGGCTAGTGATTCAGAGCTTAATCACCAGTTCTACCAGGTTTCAGCCAAATCTTTTCTCTTTGTAAGGTCTGGATGGAGGGGCAAAGCAAGCATCACTAGTAAGACAAAGGAGATGGTGCTAGATTTCCAGAAGCACAGAGAGGCACCTGCCCCACTGTATATCAAGGGGTGCTCTGTGGAGAGGGTTTCCTCTTTTAAATTCTTGGGAGTCAAGAATTAGTCAAGATCTCACCTGGAAAAATAACACGTCTCTGGTGATTGGAAAGGCCCAACAGAGTCTTCATTTCCTTAGAGTCCTGCGAAAAAATCAGGTGGAACAACCGCTGATGACCTCTTTCTATCGGTCCACCATAGACAGTGTCCTCACATATTGTATCACAGTATGGTATGCTGGTTTAACAGCTGCGGACAGGAAGGCACTACAGAGAGTGATCAATTCAGTACAAGAAACCATTGGTTGCCCTCTGACACCACTGGATGACATCGCCAGATCTCACTGCTTTAGCAGAGTAAGGAAGATACTCAGAGATGATTCACACCCTGGTCAGTCTTCGCACTTCTACCATCAAGCAAAAGACATCAAAGTAAAGCCAGCCGAACAAACAGGTTTAAAGATAGTTTCTATCCTTGGGCTGTGAGATTTTTAAATACTACCACAATCACTCCATGCACATGCTAGTATTTTTTCTTTTTCTTTCTTTTTTCGTTTCTTTTATAATTTTGCACCAGTGAGGTTAAAACCAATTTTGTTGTATTTAAGTACAATGACAATAAAGATTATACTTATACTATGCTTTTTTTCCATTCTCCCCTCCTTTGTTGCTTTTGCCATTTTTGTAGCACTTTCTTGTTTTTTACCAATAAGACCTGAGCAACAGAAGACTGAAAAATGAAAGTCCTTTTTCTTGACAGATGCCTCCAGAGAGATTTTTATTAACAACATTGCTGCTTCACTCATCTGTTAGAATGTTGAAATGTTCAGTTTTAATCAGAAATGAATTGATTGAAGCTGTCTGGGAATGTTACGATTTGAATACACTTCTCCATAGTGACGAATCCATCAAATGCAAATTAAAGCCTCAAGGAAACACAGTGGAAGATTCTTAAATTCAGCTGATGAAGGACAATTTTCAACAGTGTTAGGATCTAATTCTGCCTCATTAGCTACAGAATTTTTGCATAGTTTAAGGATAGCAGGATTGATTAGATAACCTTCTCTAAAAGGTCACAGATGCTTGGTATTTCTGTGGACAAAGAATCTTTTAATGTTCAAGGCTTGCAATTAATATTAAAGTAAAGCTAAAGGTTCCCCTAGCACATATGTGCTAGTCATTCCCAACTCTAGGGGGTGGTGCTCATCTCTGTTTCAAAGCCAAAGAGCCAGCGCTGTCCGAAGACGTCTCCGTGGTCATGTAGCTGGCACGACTAAATGTCGAAGGGGCACGGAACGCTGTTACCTTCCAGCCAAAGGTGGTTCCTATTTTTCTACTTGCATTTTTACATGCTTTCAAACTGCTAGGTTGGCAGAAGCTGGGACAAGTAACGGAGCTCACTCCGTTAAGCATCACTAGTGATTCAAACCCGCAAACTGCCAACCTTTTTGATCGAAAAGCTCAGCGTCTTAGCCACTGATCCACCATGTCACAATTAATCTTAAGCACCACAAAAATCAGAAGAATACACAAAATGGACCTGGTCATGTTACCTATGTGAGCAAATCTAAAATTCTTAAATTATTTCCTCAATTTTCTTGTCCTATATTGGATTTGTGTTCTTATTGTTATTTTAAAAGCAACTTAAGTCTATATTCATGTTTCCCACTCAAATGCTGTAAAAGTGACTGATAAACATTTGGAAATGTTATCCAGCAAGGCAAAGAAGTTTCAAGGATTGCTTGTAGCCTAATATTGCACTTTGTCAATCCTTACCTTAAACTCAACCACATTCTGTGTATCAAATCAACATGTAGTTTTATAATCTATTGCATCACTAATTCTATTTTCCACTTGATACTAGCTTTTACAGTTTTTAAAATACAAATTTGGAGTAAATTTAACCCTAAATTTAACAATAAAATATGATTGAAGGATTTACCAGACAACAAAAAACATTAATATGTAAAATACAATTTATAATATATTATCCTGACTAGTCACTAAAGCAGTTTTGCAGTGTGCAATAGGACAGTTATGAATGTTTCACCAAGATCTACAAACCTATGTCAATAATTTCACATAACGGAAAGATTTCAAGTT